>NC_039362.1:11507211-11514271 GCF_003573695.1 Papaver somniferum | reverse complement strand
TTTTTTTTTTTTTTTGCTTTGTTGTTGCACCACAACCATATACACCGGAAACTTTTGCTAGTTACCATACCTTTACCACCATCGACCATATATACAAACGCAATCTTGGCACATGAACGTTTTCTATCTATATTTTCACCACCGTCACTGCCACCATCTGTATGCACAAACAATGTTAGAAGTAGCATTTATTAATCTTTGTTAGTTGCTTCACCATAACCAACCCACCACAACCAACGAGACTAGCCCAATCAGTCAAGGGTTAAACTTCCAAGTGATATGTTAGGGGTTCAATCCCCGCTGCTAATTAAAATTCAAAAAAAAGACCCGACCGTATCAAGCTAACAATCAAACTTCTAGTTCCTTGTCAGATAACTTTTGTCATTTTAGTTTTTTGTATATTGATATACTTTGTCGTCTACATGGGGCATACTACAACAGGAATCATCACAGGCGCATTGTTGTTAGTTATACCTATAACAATTATGTTTTCGGTCAGCCTATTCTTAATAGTTGCGGTATTTACCAGTAATTTTTTCCAATATAAGGAAATTACATACACAATCGTAGGGAATACTGCCCAAGGCAAGTGGTTTTATAAGGAAGGCGTGCCTTCATCTTTCCCCCCAAGATTTGGGTTGTTGTTCGAGGATAGGAAGGGTCCTCCGGTTTTAGTTGTAGTTGATCAGAATGATCTTAACAACGTACACAAGTGGACCTATACTGTAGTGAAAATAGGATTGGGAGAATGAAGGTTGTGAACATAGACAAAGACAGTGAAGATGCTAAAATTTCCATATGTGAAAAGCTCCTTGGCTGTTCAAGATCATCATATGTGATTCTCGACCTTCTACGAAGAGTTACTTTAGGGTTCATCTCTGGAGCTTATTCCTCACCTAGATCAAGCCAAAGTCTTACAACTTTTTCTCTGACAGTAGTGCAGCTCTTATATCTGTTTAGTCTCAAACCATACATTAGACGAGGGGTTCATGTCAGAGAGCGTATCCCTCTTATGTGAAGCATCCATCTTTGGGTTATTTATCCACTTGGGACACAAGAATTTCTTCAAAGACAGGGCTATGGGCAGTGTAATGCGTATTCTCTTATTCACAAGCTTTTTTTATCTCAACATGTAAATGGTGGTATGCACTAATAAAATGCATCATGGAACTCCCTCAACCTAGAAATATATAATTCAAGCTAGGAATAAAATGTGTCGACAAAAATTTCATCTTGAGATATAATAAAATACTCAACCAAAAGCCTAATTATCCCACTAGGCTCAAAGATATAATTCAGAAGGGATATTGGAGAACGACATTTCGATCCTTTATGTGCCATGAATACAACCATTATCCAAGTTTTCAGTCCTGCTTCGTCGAGCGTTGGAAAAATCCAAGCACAAGGGTCCTTGTCCTCAAGACACAATTTGTAAAGAAAGAAGTGGAAAAAGAACAACTATACGTAGTTTAACAAGGATAAATTGTTTAAAAAAAATAGTAAATAACTTTAACCATAAATTGACTTTTACTGGAGTATTTGTTTTCTTTTAATTTTTTCGTCTTCTCTCGTGTTAACATATAAAATGTTACTGTTAACATATAAAATTCTGAATTGTTAATGTTACAAGACAAAAGACAAGAAAATGGAAAAACGTTATCTAACAAGATTTGGATACTGTGATATATAAATGATTGGTTCTTTGAAATAACATTCGAAAACATTCTACTATAATTTTAAAACAAGTAACAAAAAAAAAAGGATTTCCACTAAAATCTATGTATTACTTTCTTCAAAGTCCAAACGAGAATAAGCGATACTTTTATATTAATTCTCTTAATAAATATTTTTGAATAGTTATTATAAATTAATTTAAGAAAAATGGTTAAAATATAAGTTAGCTAAAATAGAGGTGAAACAACAAAATAATACATGTAACTTTTAAATAAGAGTGTAAAGTGTTAATGTACTTATTGATTATAAGAAGACCATACTATTTTACTTGACTACCCTTAGTTACTTACCTATTTTATTTTAATAAAAATGCTAGCAATAAAGACTATCCAAAATTATTTTTAGAATTATAAATACGAAATATAAAGGAAAATTTAAAAGATATCTAATTTATGAAGTATAAACTTTATAAGGAATTTAATTTTTAGAGTTAAATGTAAATTTTCTTAAAAGGAATGAATGATATATTTGTTTCCTTAATTATACTATTTTCTTTAATATTTTAGATTGGGTCACGTTAAAAATGAATTTATGAATATATTAAAAAATTCAAGGGTATATTAGAGAGTTCATTGAAAAAGTATGACTATAAACTAGACACAATTTTGAAACTGACGAAAAAGGAATAAGGAATAGAGGACGGTCTTTCAGAAACAAAGGGAGTATAATAAAACATTTATCTAATAATATTTTTAGCATTGATGGCTCTTATAAAAGTAATGCACACTGGTATATATTTTATTAAATACTACTACTGCTTTTTTTCTTTTTTTTTTAAATCAACGCAAAGAGGATATATTGATGAAAAACTGGGTTAAAGGACCTAACCACCAAAAGTTTGAATAAATGAAGTTGGACTAAACTCAGGATTGCAGACAACAAAAGAGAAAAACTAAGGAGGTTGAAGTATAGATGTTTCAAATTTACCAACATTTGATTATAAGTGATATCTTCTAATCTTCTAATGCCTAAAGCCCACGAAAAAAGATGATCAAATTTTCACCGTCTTGATTTATCCGTAAAGATTCGAGCATTTTCTTGATGATAAATGAACCAAATAATAAATTGATGAAGGTGTTAGAGCACTGCTCGGTTAAATCCACACGTGTTTCTATCTCAAGCTCCTTTTCAATGTTAGATGAAAAAAACTATATTTTGATTTCTAGTCTACTAAATCTCAGACTAGCTTGGCATAGAATTTGGTAGTTGAGTATCAGACATCCCCCTTGAAGATATTTTGAGACCTTCATCAACAAGGTATGAGAAGACTAAACCATTATATTTACTCATTGTCTTACCATTCTATTTTTATGTGACTATGTAGTATGAAATAATTTATTAGCTCAAGAATTAATTCAAGCATATGATTCAGGCATTGGATGTTCATAGGTCCTCAACAATATTAGATCGAAACAATCTATTGTTCAAGAATTAATTTTTGTTTATCATTTGAAAATTTCCGAAGCAATGATTTTATCGTTGTTTCAAACATCAAAGAGAAAAATTAAAAACTCCTCTAATTTCAACTCAGGGTAGGTTGGAAAACCATCTCGAAAACCATAAATAACTGAGTTTCTGGAATACAAAAAATTTGGTGAACAAATTCGCAAACCTTAAGTTCATAACTTGACAATTCACGAACCGTGGTGATCTAAATTTGGTGAAATGTTAACGGTTGGCGAAGCTTATCCAGAAAAAATTAAAAACAAGAAGATGTAATATCCCTACATTCCATGGAGGGATCAACGACAAAAATATCTTAAGCATGGCCCAAAAAATATAACATTCTACATGTTAGCCTCAATCGAAAGAATTCTAAACTTCTGGGATAAATTAGGATGATAATCAAGATCAGAATATTTTCAGGATTAAATTTGATTAATTAAAGTTCTATAACGAAAATCATGCAACCAGTTAATCTATAAACGTAAAGTTTGAGGTTTATATTTAATCAAAAGATTGGTATCAACTAATACCTAATGATCAAAGTTATAGAGTGAGATACCTGAGCATCATAAAACATCAATTTACTATATATTGTTCATTCATTCAGAGCCAATTCATTTGGTCGTGTATATCTCAGTCATTAATTTGTTTGTTCGTCCAAGCATAACGAGGTCCAACAAGAAGTTTATCCATCAGGATACAGTCACCCATGACATTACGAAGTTCTTGAAATTGATATTAGTAGTATAACCCCCATTTATGCTGAAAATTAATGGAACATAAGGTAAATTTTGTTGAGGCAGATTTGGTCTTAAAGACATTAGTCATTTTTTTTCTTTTATTTTAAACATTCAACATGGATTAAATTTCCCTTAACCCAAACAAATAGAAAAACAAGAACAAAGAAAGAAACACAACCTATTACAAACTAGACTATAAACAATTACAATTGAAATCCCACATATGTCATTTTGAAGGATCTTAGCAAAATCCTCACCCAATTTGTCCGGGTCAATTATCTCAATAACATTAGTCATTGTTATTTGATGGAAAATTTAAAGCTACGAAACCAACCATTTTGTTTTTCTCCGAGAAAGAGAGCGTAGTCGTAACACATACGTTATTTATTCAATCACACCCATAATAAAGGTTGTCATATTAGTTTCATTATGTACTGTTTTTAATGAAAAAAATGTTTATTCTTGAAAAGACGAGGGTACCCAAATATACCATAATATTTTAAATATCAACCTATAAGTCCGATACGTATGATATGTGTAGCTTGGTGACGATTATTATAGAGGCGGAATTCAGAATAATAATACAGACGAAAACTAAAAACCAGATTCGAAGATAATATCTTCTCTAGATTATGAACAAGAAAACTATTACAATTCAATCTTTGTTACGCTCACAATTTTTATAAACAAGAAAACTATTACAATTTCTCTTTTTTACGCTCACAATTTTTCTAAACAGTGGATCAACCTTACACTGTTTGCTAAACTTGCTTTTACAATAATTAATTGTCTCACAAACTTATCTCTAGGTGATTTGTCTCACAAACCTCCTTTTGTAGTCTAGGTGTGTCCGAATCACGAACCACACTCTAGATGTCTTAGCTATGAGCTAAACATCTCTATTTATAGTTTTGATTTGGTTTCCCAGACCTTTTAAGAATCCATTTCCTTATCTAGGAATAATTCCTTTTCTAGATATATTTCCTTATCTAGTAATATTACCTTGTCTAGGAATAACCCTTATCTAGGAATAATTCATTTTCTAAGTATATATTTCCTTATCTAGAAATATTACCTTGTCTAGGAAATATTCCTTTTCTAGGTATATTTCCTTATTTAGGAATATTACATTGTCAAGGAATATTTCCTCATATAGAAATACTGCCTAAAAATCAGTACTCCTTCTTAAATTAGAAATTTATCCTCAATATAATTTGAGGATTGCTAAGTCCCCAAAAGAGGAAAGATACCCCTGTATTATGGGACCCCCTTTAAGAACTTAAACTCCCGTGAAAGTTAAACTGGATATAAAAGAACCCGAGAGTTCCTTTCTCCTTGGTGAACCATCTCGCCTTGATGGTAACTTGACCTTCACGTACACATAGAAAAACAACATTCTCTCATTGTTTTGTTTTAGTCACTCTTTTCCCCATAATGAGATTGTCCTCGATTGGTTCTTCTCGATCAAACCACAAGTCTTCTACACATGACAAGATCGTCTTGTCATCCTCACCATCATCTTGTAGCGGTGGATAAAACAACTTCAAATGTTCGACATAGTAACCGAGAACATTATTTCCCATCCGATCGTTCCTTAGCTAACTTCAACCATAACATGGTCATCTTGTTCTTCTAACGTTTTCCAATTTTTGAGTTACTCACGAAGTTGTTTGTAGAGATTTAGTGAAGACCACAAATCACATGAATAATCTTCCCTAAAATAAACAAAACTTGCGCGTTGATACCAACTTGATACGTATGATCTCTGTACCTTGGTGACTATAATTATAGAGGCGGAATTCGGAATAATAATAGAAGAAAACTAAAAAAAAGAACACACTAGAAACCAGATCCAAAGAAAATATCTTCTCTAGATTACGAACAAGAAAATAATTACAATTCTCTCTTTGTTACGCTCACAATCTCTCTAAACAGTGGATCAACCTTAAATTGTTTGCTAAGCTTGGTTTTACAATAATTAATTGTCTCACAAACTTATCTCTAAGTGATTTGTCTCAGAAACCTCCCTCTCTAGTCTAGGTGTGTCTGTATCACAAACCACACTTTACATGTCTTAGCTATACGCTAAACATCTTTATTTATAGTTTTGATTTGGTTTCCCGAACCTTTTAGGAATCCATTTCCTTATCTAGGAATAATTTCTTTTCTAGGTATATTTCCTTATCTAGTATATTACCTTGTCTAGGAGTATCCCTTATTTAGGAATAATCCCTTTTCTAAGTATATATTTCCTTATCTAGAAATATTACCTTGTCTAGGTGTTGATGGTGGTTTTTAGTTCAGGGCTAAGATTGTAAATTTCCTGCATTTAATGTGCCGTCACTCTGCAAAGAAACAGAGCCATATGAAAGTGATGAGTGTCCAACCTCTTCACTTGCACATTTATTGAGAAACTCAATATATATATATATATATATATGAAATTTATCCATAATGGTGCATGTAGCAACAATCCCAGATTTTCTGTAAATTTCGACACGCTGCCTATATTATTCAATTAATATAACTTTCTTTGAATGATTTATGTGCCATGTTCCCCGGCTGAACCCTTAATATTAATATGGCATTACAATTTGTCTTTACTCGCAGCACGAATTTCCAAGTATCAAGGTTAAAGTCCTTGCATGAAATTACTCAATCTGAAAGCATATTGCTCTCTGGTAATAAACTTAAAGAACTCAGTGTCAACACACATAATTCAATCAATTTTGTGATAATTCACAAGATTCAAATATTAAACTGATTTGCAAAAATTAGGGTTTCGCGCCCTGCGCAGTATATTAGACCCCGTTGGTCGAAACTATGCTTAGCCAAACTAGGCAATTAAATTCGCCACGATGCACTGGAAGTATGGACACGCTCTTGCTTGTCGGACCTGAAAAGGCGAGGGTACCCAAATATACCTCAATATAAAACTTTTCCTACCTAAGTCCTTTCTCCGAAAGTGATTTTTTATGGACTGAGTCGAGATAATACAACTAATCGGTTCACACTTCGTGTGATCGTCTATGAATACGAGATCGAGACAATACAACAACGAAGTATGTTTACTTGATACAAGGTTCAGACTTAACCAAACACAATAGGATTGCTTATCAAGTAAATAAGAATTAACGTTT
>NC_039362.1:11407331-11507111 GCF_003573695.1 Papaver somniferum | reverse complement strand
GAAAAACTGATACAAATCCTAAGGGAATATTCCGATGTCTTTGCATGGCGTATGGAAGACATGCCAGGAATAGACCCTGAAGTATGTTGTCACCACTTAAAAATTGACCCAAAGCATAAGCCTATGCGGCAAAAGATGAGAAAGGTGGCACCAGAATACCATGAAGCTATCCAAAAGGAGTTGAAGAAGATGGAAGCATCAGGAGTAATACGAGAAGTGCAATATCAAACATGGATATCCAATATGGTCATCGTACCAAAGAAGAATGGAGGAGTAAGGATCTGTATTGACTTTAGCGATCTGAACAAAGCTTGTCCGAAAGACAGATTTCCCCTCCCTAACATAGACCAACTTGTAGAAGCAACATCAGGATATGGATTGCTATCTTTCATGGATGGATACTCTGGCTACAACCAGATCCCCCTCGCCGAGGAAGATCAAGAGAATACCGCTTTTTTCACCCCTCGTGGCCTATACTTCTATACCAAAATGCCATTTGGGTTGAAAAATGCAGGGGCCACGTACCAACGAATAGTAGAGAAGATGTTTGATGCCTGGATACATAAAACCCTTGAGGTATATGTAGATGACATGCTTGTCAAAAGAGAACTCCCCCAGGATCATACAGACGATATCAAGGAGATCTTTGCGCAAATGAGAAAATTCAACATGAAGATCAACCCCGCCAAGTGTACCTTCGGAGTCACCTCAAGAAAATTCTTGGGCTACCTAGTCACCAAACGAGGTATTGAGGTCGTCCCCGAGAAGGTACGCGCTATAGTAGAAATGCCATCTCCAGCCACGGTCAAGGACTTACAAAGGATAAATGGTGGGATAGCGGCTTTGGGTAGGTTCATCACCCGATCCTCTGACAAATGCAAAGATTTCTTCAATACCTTAAAAAAGGATGAAAATTTTTCATGGACAAGCGCTTGCGAGGAAGCCTCTAGAAAATCAAAGAACATCTGGCAACCCTGCCAATTCTCCAAAAACCCAGCCCAGGAGAAAATCTTTACATCTACCTCTCGGCGTCCAACACTTCCATCAGTGCAGCACTTACTCGCATAGACACAGAACTGGAGCAACCAATTTATTTCACAGCAAGACTTTGACATCTGCCGAGAGAAATTATTCAAAAATCTAAAAAATGGTGCTATCTTTGGTTTACGCAACGCAAAAGCTGCGTACTTACTTTCACGCACATATCGTAACAGTCATCACAAAAGCCCCATAGATTCTGTGCTTGACCATGCGGACAGCACAGGTAGAATCTCCAAATGGGGAGCCCAAATTAAACAATTCGGTGTGAAATACCAAGCCCAGACGGCAATTAAGACCTAGGTGGTCGCAAATTTCTTATCTGATTTCCCAATAGACGACAACGCTGACAAAGTCGAAGGAATCCCAGGAATGGAAGATGAAATAGCAGACCCTCCCGAACTGCTTCGTTCCGAGGACCCAAAGCGTTGGGAAGTCTTCGTCGATGGATCGTGCAACCCGGAAGGGTCGGACATCTGAATGGTCTTCACCACCCCGACAGGCCGAAGGATTGTCTACAGCTTGAGACCTGAATTCCCCGCCACCAACAATATAATTGAGTACGAGGCGGTAATATATGCCCTCCGAGTGATAATCGCACTCGGCATCCAAAATATACGACTAACAAGCGATTCCCAACTTGTCATCCTACAAATAGATGGAATGTACCAAGTCTCCGATCCATGTTTGCAGCGATACCATCAACTCGCCAAGCATTACATTGAGCAGATACCAAACATCACGTTCCCCCACTTAAACTGGATTAACAACCGATATGTTGATGCCTTAGCATTCATTTCCTCCATGGAAGTAAGCCCTTTGGCTACACATGTTAGAATTGAAATAGTCTTACTCCTTTCCATCCTTTTGGAAGGAAATATGGACATCCTCTCTGTGGACTCAGTAGCTCAGGAAGAAACTCTACCAGAAGATGACTGATCATCAAGTATCTAGCCAATGGACACCTTCCAAGCGACCAACTTTTCGTCCACAAGATAATATCAAGGTCCGAAAATTACTAGCTTCGGGACGGTGTACAGTACAAACAATCCTAACTTGGACCTCTCCTCCGATGTCTCTCATTTGCAGAAGGGCAGAGCATATTGAAAGAAATACATTATGGTTATGCAGGAAACCATAGTGGAGGACGATCCCTAGCCTACAAAGCAAGACTACAGGGTTATTTTTGGCCTCGCATGAACGAGGACTCAAAACAAATGGCGAAACCTGCATTGAATGCCAAAAATTTGGCAAAAGAAAACATGCACCATCAATGGACTTAAAATCCGTGCTAATCCCTTGGCCATTCGCTAAAAGGGGGGTTGATATTGTCGGACCACTAAGAGCCGGCACCGGCCAACGAAAATATCTAATTGTAGCCACAGACTGCTTCACCAAATGGGTGGAAGCATCCTCCCTAAGACACATCAGAGACCATGATGTCTTCAAATTCCTATTTGAGCATATCATATACCGCTTCGGTATCCCGGCTGCCATTGTATCCGATAATGGGGCCCAACTAAGCGGGAAAAATATCGATCTTCTGTTCAACTGTTTCAAGATCAGAAAAAATAAGTCCACACCGATCTATCCTGAGAGAAATGGCTAGGCAGAGGCCACAAATAAAACCATCGCCGATATACTCAAGAAGAAGCTTGATGGATATGGAGCTATCTGGTGCGAGCAATTTCACAATGTCCTATGGGCATATCAAACTACCAAAAGGGAAGCAACAGGAATGTCCCCCTTCGCCCTCACATATGGCACATAGGCAATCATACCCACCGAAGCGTTGATCTCCACAACAAAGACCGAGGCATGGGAGAAGAACCTGACCTCGGACATGATACTCTCCAAACTAGACGACTTGGAGGAGAACAGAGAGATCGTTCTCCAAACAATAGAAAACTACCATAGAAGATTGGCTCGGGAATATAATAAACATGTTCTCCAAAGGCAATTTAGCCCAGGCGACCAAATCTGGCGCGAGATCCCACCCTACCAGCGCGAGTCAGGCAAATTTGCACCCGTATGGGAAGGTCCACTAACAGTCCTAGCCAAGGTGGGAGACAGAGCGTACATATTTCTCAAATCCGATGGCGTAGAACTTGAACGCCCCTGGAACATCAGGTACTTAAAAGTTTTCCATGCTTAGTAGGATCATTCAAAGATCCTAGAATGGGCATGCTCCCTACCTGTACAAAGGTGACAGAACCTTTCTAGAATCTACTAAGAGTTTACTAAACTCTCTTTTGCAAAAATAATAAACTAGCACCTTTTGTTTTAATTCTTTCCTTTTATTTGCTCTGTTTTATTGTATCGTTCTTGTTTTTCACATTTTTTCTTTTCTTTGTTTTGTTAGCCTTTTCTATTATTTCATACCATAATCACATTCTACTAAAGCCCATAAACCACTATGGCATGGTGCTAGCCACACCTTCCATTCTCTTAAGAATGATGCAGGTAATTTACCTAACCTACCCCACACGGACATAGACCTACGGTAATGCTATCGCGATCACAAAATCGGGATAATTTCCTCTACATGAGGAGCTATCCAGAACCGAGCTACTTGCCCTTGGCTGGGGCAGGTATCACCCGACCGAGATATCACCCTCCAAGTCACCAGGAGAAAACATAACCCAAAGCAAGGGACAAAAAATAGTTGCGAGAGCGAGAAGGAAAAAACCCTATGTATAAACACCCAATATTATAAGAGATGCCTCATCCAAATAGGAACTGATCACTTCTTGGTTTTGGCACCCATAATTGGATTTACAATCCATACGGAGAATCCTCAGAGCCATACGAATATACAACAATCAAACAAACACACTCGTAGCAACATAAAAATACATATTACATAGTTCCTCCTCGCAGGAGCATCGCACTCGCAGAGGTGGATCCCCTTCCCATCCATTCCTCGCCCGAAGAAACGACCACGCGTAGGAGCACGAACAACCCTTCTTCAGACACATAGCTTTTTTACGACGAAGCAAGACGTCACCACTTCCCCCTTTTCACGCAACTAGCCTCCGGTGCTACGCATAAAACAGTGGAAAGGTATATATATATATATACGTTTTAAATAACAGTATTTTATACCCTAGCACCTCCGACTGCAAATGTTTCTAAGCCAAAACGAGCGAGCACGAGCACGACATAAAGTGTCGCCAAGGCCAATCGCCGGAAGAACCTTAACACATAAAGTGTTACTAAGGACAACCGTGGAGAGGAAAACGATACACAAAGTGTTTCCAAGCTTGCCCGTGGAAGGAAAATTAGTGATAAACACGAGATCCCGTAACAGGAGGTACAGTCACTTGGCCAACAGACGAGGCTAAAGATGTCATGCGAAAAGATAGGTCTCTCTGAGAAGACATTGGTGATGATCTATAATAAGATCAAGAAAAAACGAAGCAATACATGAATGAGAGGACATACCATCATAGTAAAAAATACATGAATAACTACCTTGGTCCCATGGAGGACGAGGAGGAAAAAATTTAGCATACATCGGAGAAAAGAATGAAGGAGACCATACCCACATCACAAAAAGACTCTTCTTAAATAGAAGAGAAAATCTTTGGAAAACTAACTAGATTTCCCAAACCCAAGAAGGTCAAAGGCACGGCAAGCTAGACGATAAGATTTCCGGAGGAAAAGTACAAAAGAAAAGACATCATGTTCCCAGAAAATTTAAGATAACCAACGAGAAACTTAGAAAGGGTCAAGAAGTGCACACGTGGCGGAAAAGGCGGACAGTTACACAATTTTCTTCCCATCATGTCCTTGGCAAGTTGCAAAGAAAATGAGCAAAATGTGTGGGTAAAATACCCAATGGCCACATGTCAGCATCTTAAGGGATGAGCATATGATGAGATGATAAGGAAGAATCACCGAATCATCCTCCAAAAAGGATTTTCGTCTCAGTTGAGGCAACTGCACCAACGCCACATGAATGACGCGTGTAGATAAAGGTCTAATCTGCTCAGACGGTCAAGTCTAAAAATCAAGACCGCATTTAATGAAGGATAAGAACATAGACGTGGGTAGTTCCGCATCGTGATGAGAGACTCGGTGATCCATATTGCGACCCAGAGGAGATAAGGCACCAGGTTCTCCACAGAAGGCCAGCACGACCCAGGGGAAGGCGAGACAACTCGGAGGGAGAACCCAACAAGCCATCGTAAGGAGCAGTATGGATGTCAGCCCAAGGAAACCAGAGCGAGGGAAAATAGCTCACCGAGCTCGGACGACCACGCCACCACGAGTTTAGTTAGGCTATAAATATCAGTCCATGTACCAGGAGATGGACAACTTATGTAACATTTTAGATGGTCTTTCTACAGAGAATTCCTGAGAGAGATCTAGACAGAGAGAATGTGAGAAATCTATAAGAGATCTGTAACACTTTCGGTAATACCTTATAATCAATAAGAAAACATCTTCTTCTCCGTGGACGTAAGTCTTCATGGAAAAACCACGTTATATGCTTGTGTTCATCTTTACTTTTCATGTTATTTACATCTTGTTAATATTTGATCTTGTATGCTTAAGTAGTTTTTAGTCTTTAATTTCACTTGGGTGTAGTAGTCAGAAAATATGCAACTACATCTTGATTCCCAATTCAACATCACAGTGAAACTGCTTACATTCAATCCTTGAAAATGTCGTTGTTGACATTATAATAACAAAACAAATACTCCCCCTAAGGAAGATACGTAGATATTCAATTCGCATGTCTTTGTTATATCAATCTATATGACATGTTACTTCCCCTTAGTTTGTGTTTTCACTCTTTCATTAGATAAAACATTCAAGTACCAATGTTTTTTTCCTTAGTGATACCAATTAATACAAAATAAATGTCAGTATCACTTTTTTACTCCATATATTTCTCCCCCCCTTTTGTCACAAAAATGACAAAGAAACGAAAAAATAAAGGACAACACGAAAAGAATCTTACAAATCTCATAATAGACTTGCAAACCTGTAGAGTTAGGCCCGAGGGTTCCACACATCACGTTCTGATAACCAATATCAAAACCGAAACTACAAGTAGTCTTAATTATTTTGATATGTTACCAAGGAAACAATTTCCCGAAATAATTTTTCCCATTTAGTTTAGCAAACCGAAAATGACTAATCACATTAGTTCCTTTGCTAAACCGATTGTTCAAAAACAACCGCTTAATTCGATAAGACCAAAATAAAGAATAAACTACATTTTTCTCATCAGGTTCTAATTATTCATAAACTTAAACTTTTCAATTTTAAACAAACCAAATACTAGGTTAGTTAACTAGCATTTTTTTGTTTAGGCATTCGATTATACTTGAATAACTGAAACCTCACTTTGATAAGACAAACTAAGATCAGAATTAACTTAGTTTCTTATCTGGAATCGAATTGGACTAAACAACTCATCCCGTACACATATTATTTCGTTAAGACATAAATAATTCATACAAACCTAAATAAATCAACTTACATAATTATTCACCTCAACAGGAAGCAATTGAAACAACAATAGACATTAAAAGCACCGCAATTGCACCGTAATTTTGTAAGCCTAAACGATTGATACCATACAAAAGCAAGATAACAATAGTTTTTCTTAACCGGAACCAATTGAATCACACACACATCAATTGTACCGAAATTTTGTAAGCCTAAGCAATTGATACCACACAATAAAGCAAGATAACAATAGTTTTTCTTAAAATGAACCAATTGAAACACACATCCACACACACATCACGGAATAAATATAAATTGAACCTAAATTTTGTTAAGAAAAAGCAACAAATATATATAATATAAACTCAGGCTTTTCTTAAACATGAAAACAATTATCTAACAAGATTGTTACCTCAAATTTCGCATCCACTTCTCCAATATGATAACATCTTCGTCTGGGGAGAATTGATATCGAAATATCACCACGTTGTCATCCTTATGCGTGAACAAAAGAATAACAACATACCTCATCTTTAACTATTGCAAGCAAAAGTTGAAAACTGTCGAAACACATATGCTTTTATGCTAAAACAAAACCGATTCAATATATTGTGACTTTTTCACATATTGTTTCAATCAGAACCCCTCATAATCCTTTGATAAAGCCTACCTACTAGGGATAGAACTTAATCCCGCTAAATCAAAAAGTCACCCAAACCATGAGGGTTCACAATATATGAGATCGAATATTAAGGTAATAAAACCAAAAACATACATCTCATAATCATACATAGCAATACGGTAAAAGCAATTAAGCACGGGCTATGTAAGCCAAAAACTATCACAAGAAAAATTACTAATCAAATATTTTTGTTCATAATAAAAAGATAGTTTTATTCATAATAAACTTTATTGAAATAAATCAAAAACTACTGTCTATTTTTCTTTCATGAAGAGATTTAGTCTTCAATTATTTCCTCAGAAGAGTCTCTTTTAGACACAATTTCTTGTTCTTCCTTTAGGAACTCATAATTGATTGTTATAATTCCTTCTACAGTTTCCGGATCATTTCTGTAAACAAACATCAATTGTCTCTGAATATAGTCTAATTGTCTTCATAGACGCAGAATGTGAAACATGAGATCTCCATTACAGTAGATTTGATCATGAGAGATGTTTGATCCCTTTTGAGCTCTATGTATTCGGTTGATGACTCCTTGAGAGATAGTTTTAATAACTTTCTCATCTCCAAAGTTGTTTCCCATTGCTTTTTCACACAACTTGGTGATGAGACAAGGATATCCAAGATTTCTGTTGAATCCTGTAATATTGAGAGATTCAATGATTTTAAATATTTGATTGATAATCATTCCACAGATATCAATATGTTTTTTTTCCTTCAAAGAGATAAAACACCATTTCAGCAAAATCTCCATTCCATTAAGAGGAATCTCTTGAGCTAGCAAAAAGACAAGGTACGACCAGTTTACCAAAAATCCTTAAATATAATAGAATGTCTTTGGTTATCATTCTTCCCTTTTTCCATTCAGCATTCTTACCAGTAATGATTTTTGAAATGTTAACGTGCTCAATTTCAGAACCCGTAATCATATGACCTTTCACCTTGTAGTTGATGATTTTCGAAATCATCTTTCGATTGACGTGAATAAATGTACTTCCAACCAAGGTACTAAAAGTAAGATTTTCATGATCCATATTCTGAATATTACCATAAAATATTCTTACAGCATCAGGAGAGTATTTTCCAAAACCGAACATATTTCCCCAAATTCGATCTTGAACAAAGTTCACATAACTAGATTCTGAAACATTTGGATCGAATTGTTGTTCTTCAATGAAGCAAACTCCCTTCAGGGCTTGATATCTTCCAAAGCATGTACTATCTACAAAGTTTGGAAGGTCATCCTTCCTTTGATCAAGCGTGGATTCTTGATTCTCTCAACTTCTTTGGGAGATAAAAGTTGATTCATGAAAGATTCATCATTTTCAGAAATCCCTTCCCTTGTTTTCCTTTTTCCCATACTTGTGAAAATATAAGAAACCCTAGTTACGGTTTTGTACAATCTTCCCCAATATGTTTGAATACATATCAATAGATTATCTTTTATAGGAAAACTTGTCAACAAAAACCGGAAATAACTAGTTTTAGGAAAAACACTTAAAATCGTGTGAGGAAACAATTCCAATTCTGTATCTGGGTCTTTATTTTGGAAAACCGGTTTTCTGTGAACTTGATCTTTATTTTGGGTTGATTCCATGTTTTTGTCCAATAACCTGTGTACTCTTTTATTACCATGATGATATTGAAAAAGCGGGGGTCTAATAACACCACCCAATAATTCGATTAACAATTTGTATGAACTAACTCCGAAATACTTTGCTAGAGAATCAACTAGACAATCAGACTCAATCCATATTAAAGTATGTCAAGGAGTTAATATCTTTCACTTGTTTTGATTTACTCAAGCTAAAACAATAACAAGTCTTTAATCAAACACAAGGAATAACTTAGTCGGTACCGAAGATCAATGTCCAAGGATCAATAAATATCAATCAACAACCAAAGGTTTGATTTCCAATTGATGATCTTAATGCACAACCTGTATTATTTCAATTATATAAAATATAATGCGGAAAAGAAATAACACAGACACCAGAAGTTTTGTTAACGAGGAAACCGTAAATGCAGAAAAACCCCCGGAACCTAGTCCAGATTGAATACACACTGTATTAAGCCGCTACAGAAACTAGCCTACTACAAGATAACTTCATACTGGACTATAGTTGAACCCCAATTAGTCTCCCACTGATCCAAGGTACAGTTATAATCCTACGCCTCTGATCCCAGTAAGACACTGCACACTTTATTCCCTTAGATGATCTCACCCACAACTAAAAGTTGCTGCAATCCAAAAAACCATAGGTTTTGTTCCGTCTTAAGATATAAAATTAAGGTGATCAGGAACCAATTGATAACTCGGTCTTATATTCCCGAAGAACATCCTAGATTAATCAATCACCTCTCAACAATCATTCTTGACTACACAAGCAGATTGTTGAGGAATCACAAACAGTGAGACGAAGATGTTTGTGACTTCTTTATCTTTCCTATCGGAGAACTCTCACGATCTCAAGCCAATCAAAGATTGTACTCGTACGATAGAAGATACAAGATCAGATCACACAACTACGATAAAGTAGTATAGGTATGGCTTCACAATCCCAATGAAGTCTTTAAGTCGTTAACCTGGTTTTAGAGAAGAAAACCAAAGGTTAAAGAATAATCGACTCTAGCGAGCGTACTAGTATCGCACAGATGTGTGGGGATTAGCTTTGCTCAATGCTAGATGTCTCCTTTATATAGGCTTCAAATCAGGGTTTTGCCTTAGTTACAAATAAATCCATATTCATCGTTAGATGAAAACCTGATTTAGATTCAAGCTAATATTTCTCAACCGTTATATCGAAAACTTAGCTTGTCACACACACTTGGGTAGACGTTTACTGGGTTTGTGAAAACCATGCCCAAACGTGTACGTTTATGTTGGTTCAACATAGTAACCCAAAAGGTTAACCATATGAGCATTTCATGTTAACCTTGTTCTTCTTCACCATAACTAGTTCAATTGACTCAAATGAACTAGTTAGAGAGTTGTTCAATTGCTATGAGATCTGTGTAAGTACACAAGACATAATTGAAACAAAGATGATTCGATTTGATGAATAGTCTCATGAACTTTATAGCCACGGTTTGCATAAAGCATTTATTAGTAATTTAAGTTTCATGTTCAGAGCACATCTTTAGATCATAACCTATTAATCTCACAAACAAGTTCGCGGACTTAAAACAACCGGCAGAGTTTTCCAAACTCAGCAGAAAATCTCGACAAGGAGACTTCCACCAGTTCGCGGACTAAACACGCAAACGAGTTTTTTTTGGAAAATCCCAGCAGTATTTCTTTGTAAGAGAACTTCCCTCAGTTCGCGGACCTGGCAAAGCCAATTCCTCCGGTTTCTCTCAATCAACAAAGCTCGAAAACTTCGGATTAAGGAATACATGGTTACGTAATCTAAACTCTCATTCTAATCATTGAGACATTCTCAGAGGACGCTATGTAGCCGTTATTCATAGACCGTTTCACGTTAGATCAATTCTCAAAGTAATTAAAACTTTTCATGACTTTCGTCACTAGGTGAATATAAACTTGATCAAAGTGAAACGCTTTACTAACACACGATTTCGATAAAAAAGATAAGTAGTGAATACTCAACTCGAAATATCAAATGTATATGATCCAGTCTATATAGCATACGACTTTTGTCTCATAAGAAGTAGGAGATAGAATAGATAGACTTTTGAGTGATAGATAAGTTAAAGTCTCAACATACCTTTTTGTTGATGAAGTTCCACGGTTCCTTGTATATATCTTCGTCGTTGTATGATGAATCGCCATAAAGTCCTTGATCTCAACTACACTTTTCTATCCTAGTCCGAGACTTAGCTATAGTAGACTAGAAATCAAGACTTATAGTTTTGATCACTAACATTGACAAACATGCTTGATATAGCAACGCATGCGAGGTTGACCGAGCTATGCTCTAACAATCTCCCCTTTTGTCAATTTTAGTGAAAAAACTATTAATACATATGGAATACAAAAAAGATAAACTTTAGTGGCTCCTATTCAATAGTCTAATCTTCAACGTTCCTTGAAATCTTCGTCCTTTCAAGTACTCCAATGATCCCAAAGGTTGTAAGTTTAGCACCACCGTTGTTGAAGATCCGTAGCTATAACAATGAGAGAAATCGAGATTCTCGATCATTATTATACAATGTCATAGTATCATTATGTAACATCAAAGTCCAATTGCATCACGACTTTAAAAATAATACTATGGTGATATGTATCACCACCCCCCCCCCCTTAGTCAATACTCTATCTCGATTATGGAAACCACTCCCCCTTACACAATGATCCGAAAACCATATGTATTTGTAGTGTGAACTACAATATTTCTCCCCCTTTTTATCAATAAAATTGGCAAAGATAAAGAATGGGATCATAATGAAATTTCCGTAAGAGACATTTCATGGACAAAAGAAAGAAAACTCATCAACTTAATTTAGATGCAATCTCATAGCCGAAGCTAGCAGCATTTATCAAGGAGTTTTAAGATACAAGATAACCCCTATAAAATTCCACAGCCGCATACCCCGTAAAATATTACCATTAAGCAAAAGTTCAAAAGAACTCTCCCCCATTTGATGTCATTCCCGAGAGAACAACAAGAGCGACCTTAATTTCGAAAGAAAAGAAGGATTTTTAATTGGACACCAAAAACCATGGGAATGATTTTTTATATCCAAAACTCAACCAAATTAACCACAAGTAATCCCATGATTAATTTAATTGAAATACGCAACTAAATCAAACCACAAAAGTGATCAATTTAATTGATAGTGCTCAACATAAGTAAACTCACGGAGCTACGACTAAGTCAATCATACGGAGATGACTAACTTAACCGTTCATATACTCAACATAAGGAAAACCTTACGGAATATACGACTACATTAACTAATAGAACATGATAGTGTATCCGTTCGTATACTCAACACAAGAACTTGTGGAATATATGAAAACTCAACTAGATTAATTACAACACAACCTATAATTAATGAAATTGGAATACACAACCAAACTAATCACCGAACTAGTTAATTTAATTGTCAAAAGATTTTGCTCGACAAAAGAAGACTTTCAGAGCAAATAACTAAATAACCAAAGGATGATTAATTTAGTTCGTAATGCTCAACATATAGCATCTCATGGAACAACCAACAAGGCCAACATTAATCGACATAGTTGTAAGGTGCTCAGCATAAGACACACAATGGAGCCTTAATACATAATAAAATGGATCAATTAAGATCGATACCGTGGATAACATACTTGGATCTATTCTATTTTCCATCACTATATGCATAACGACATAGTAGACTTTATCCTTGTCATACAAAATATTTCATCATATTTTCCGTCAAATACATGGTTGCATAGGCATAACTTTTGTATATGTCAAAAGTCCTTTCGTTCTTTCATCAATACGAATACCAGTTCATGAACGACTTTACTTTTGACAAAATATGAGACCTTCAAGTTCACGGATGCAAACAATACATAACCCATAAAAATATTGCAATACTTCAAAACTGATTAATACTGCAATAACCATCATCCTCCAAATATTTTTAGAATTTAAAACAAATAAACCTAAAAATAACATAAGAAGATGAAAAAAAGCTATGTGTAGTCACAATCATCGCTATTCAAAACACTAGTTATTCTTCCAACTAAACCAAAAAGAAGACATACTAGGCAACAATCCCTTTGAGAAATTATTTATCATTCCCGAACTCCTTGTTATCAACAGCCATCGGGACATAAGGTTCACGGATATAAGTATCAATACCCAGGAACTGTCTTGGCTGAAGAGGTCGAATTAGGGCCCTCTGAATTTCCAAAGATTTAGACACGAACGTCTTTATTTCATAAATCTCCCTTCTTATTTCCTTTAACTCATCAACAACATCGGAAAACTTCTGAGAGTTAGAAGGAACAACCCTGGATTTTCTGTATTCCTTCTTTTTCTTTTCAAGGACTTAGAAACATGAGATTTCTCTTTTTCCTTGATTGAAGACTTAACAATCATGTTGAAATCCTTTCCATCTGACGACATGGTGCTTTGAGAACAGTTATGAACAACTGGATTTGTGTGATGGAATCACTTAACTCAACAAGCAGTCTTATAAAGGATGTCAAAAGGAAAAAAGGAATGTAGGTTTCGAAACCTGTTGACAGGTTCATATACGCCCAACTCTAAAACCCTATAAAGAGTAGAATTGTCGATAATAACCCTTTATTTTATTTGATAGACAAAAAAAATAAAAAATCTAAGAAAAGAAGAAAAAACTCTTCTGAAGCCTGGATCAACACTCAATCTTGTCTCTTTTCGATCAGGCACATGAGACAAGATTTTCCCAACAACACAATCAAGTTGTGTTGCGATGAACAACGATTTGTCCATCTTTTTCCATATGGGAGGAATCCTATGATCTCTGTCTATTAAAATGATTTGACCATATTTTCTTTTTAAATGGTCTTATTCTATCCTTGGAAACCAACTTCTTAGATGAAGATAAGATCCTACATGCCTCGGCGGTCTTCTGAGCAAGTTTCAGCTGCCTTCCTAATCGATCTGCTCTTCGTTGATGTTTGTTGGCGTGCCTTATTTGGTGCTTGTATTTGTAACACCTTGATAGTTCGTGTCCCTTCAACGAACAAAACGAGCACGTCAATCTTGGATAGTATTCAGGCATCTGAGATGTGCAAGCAGCTAGACATACAGTCGATCCTGAAACATCACTGATAGGGTTTCCAGTTCTCGGATTCAGTGAATCTTCCAGCTTGATTGGGTTTCGTTCTTCTACGAACCCATTGAGGTTTATATATGTATTGCTACAAGTATGAAAATCGATGTTTTCACCAAGAATCCCTACACTTGATTTCCTATCTTCATCAGAATCATAAGTTTCAGACATCTCTTCAAGTGTTACAGCTAGACCTTTGTTCCCAGTGTATTTTCTACGATTTGGGCATTCGTTAGCAAAATGGACAAAACCCTTACACTTAAAGCACTGAGGCATTTCCTCGTCATCAGCCTCGTCAGCATCCCTATTTTTTAGGATGTACACGACCGTGAGGTTTGTCTGATGACTTAGGTTTGTCTCTTGAAACCGTTTACTTTTCTTTAACAGAAGATCCCTAAACCGTCTTGTGATCAAGGAGACTGATTTATCAAGATCTTCATCTGAAAAATCATCCTCAGACTGATCATCCTTAGAGACATGAACACTTTTACCTTTGACAAGAGATTTAGTGTTCTTCTGTGCTTTAAAGGCAACATCCTTACCGACTTTGGATGTATGCTCAGGGTCAAAGATTTTAAGCTTCCTAACCAAGGTGTTTCTGGAAAGATTATCGAGGTTATTCCCCTCAACTATGAAATGCTTCTTAGACTCGTATCTAGATGGCAGCGATATGAGAATTTTCATCACAATGTCCTTTTCAGGAATATTCTTACCCAATGCAAAATATGCATTAACAATTTCAGACAGTTTGTGATTAAACTCATCAAATGAATCTTCATCTGCCATACGAAGGTTCTCCAAATCGAAATTAAGGTTTTGAAGCCTAGCTTCCTTTTCACTGGAGTTTCCTTCAAATACGGTTTCACTTAGCAATCTATATGGACTAACTCGAATAAATTTTTAAGAGAATCAACAAGACTCAATCAATTAAAAGTATATCAACGAGTTAATATCTGAATCTATCAGTTTGATTGTTACTCAAACAAATACAAATCTGTGAGTCAAATCAAAAAGAGATAACTTGGACGGTACCAAAGACCAATGTCCAAGGATCAATCAACTACAATCAACAACCAAAGGTCGAATTAGAGAAGTTGATGATCTTAACGCACAACCTGTATTATTTCAATTATATAAAATATAATGCGGAAAAGAAATAACACAAACACCACAGATTTTGTTAACGAGGAAACCGCAAATGCAGAAAAACCCCGGTACCTAGTCCATATTAGATCCACACTGTATTAAGCCGCTACAGAGACTAGCCTACTGCAAACTAACTTCGGACTGGACTATAGTTGAACCCTATCAGTCTCCCACTTATACAAGGTACATTTGCACCTCTACGCCTCTGATCCCAGCAGGATACTACGTACTGGATTCCCTTAGATGATCTCACCCACAACTAAGAGTTGCTACGACCCAAAATCGCAGGCTTTGATAAATAAACAAATCTGTCTCACACAGAAAAGTCTATCAAAGGATAAATCTGTCTCCCACAGATAAACCCTAGGTTTTGTTCCGTCTTTAGATATGAAATCAAGGTAACAGGAACCAATTGATAATCCGGTCTTATATTTCCGAAGAACAGCCTAGTTTAATCAATCACCTCTCAATAATCCTTCCTGACTACACAAGCGGATTATCGAGGAATCACGAACAGTGAGACGAAGATGTTCGTGACTTATTTATCTTACCTATCGGAGAACTCGGACGTTCTCAAGCCAATCAATCGATCGTACTCGTACTATAGAAAAGTAAGATCAGATCACACAACTACGATAAAAGTAGTATCGGTCTGGCTTCACAATCCCAATGAAGTATTTAAGTCGTTAACCCGAATTTGAAGAAGAAACTCAAGGTTTAATGGAGATCGACTCTAGCGAGCGCACTAGTATCACACATACGTGTGGGGATTTATTTTTTCCCTAGCTAGATGTCTCCTATATATATCCTTTCAAATCAGGGTTTTTCCTTAGTTACAAAGCAATCCATATCCACCGTTAGATGAAAAACTCATTTAGATTCAAGCCAATATCTCTCAACTGTTAGATCGAAAGACACATATTGTCAAACACACTTATCTTAAACGTTTACTGGGTTCGTGAAACCATGCCCAAACGTGTACGCATATGTTGGTTCAACACAGTAACCAAAAGGTTAACCATATGAGTATCTCATATTAACCTGGTTCCTCATTCACCATAACTATTTCACTTGACTCAAACGAACTAGTTAGAGAGTTGTTCAATTGCTATGAGATCTTATGTAACTACACAAGACATAATTCAAACATAAGATGATTCGATTCGATTGAACCGGCTCAATGAACATTATAGCCACGGTTTGCATAAAGCATTCCTTAATAATTATTGTTTCATGTTCAGAGCACATCTTTAGATCATAACCACTTAAGTACACAAGCAAGTTCGTGGACTTAAGCAAATCGGTTGAGTTTTCCAAACTCAGCAGAAATTCTTGGAAAGAGAACTTCCGCCAGTTCACAGACAGGGTTCGCGGACTGAGTTCGCGGACTTAGCAGCAAACGAGTTATTTGGAAATTTCAGCTGAAAATTTCGGTTTGAAAACTTCCGTCAGTTCGCAGACTTAGCCATCGAGCTGAGTTCGCGTACTTGGCAATCCAATTCCACAGAACCTCCGATTCTTCTTGATCAACAAAGTTCAAAGAACTTCGGATCAAGGAATACATGGTTATGTAATCTAAACTCTCATTTCAATCATTGAGACATTCTCAGAGGACGCTATCCCAAACGTTATTCACAGATTGTAATCACGTCAGAGCAATTCTCAAATGATGATTGAAATATGAAGATAAACCCGATCAAAGCGAGACGCTTTACCAACACATGAATTTCGAGAAAAAAATAAACATTGAATACTCATCTCGAAATATCAAATGTGTTTGATCTAGTCTATATAGCATAAGACTTTTGTCTCATAAGAAGTAGGAGATAGAATAGATAGACTTTCGAGTGATAGATACGTTCAAGTCTTCACATACCTTTTTGTTGATGAAGTTCCACGGTTCCTTGTGCAGATCTTCGTCGTTGTCGTTGAATCGCTATGAATTCCTTGAGCTTAACTACACTTTTCCTATCCTAGTCCGAGACTTATCTAATAGGCTAGAAATCAAGACTTATAGATTTGATCACTAACATTGACAAACATACTTGATATAACAACGCATGCGAGGTTGACCGAGCTATGCTCTAACAATCTCCCCCTTTTTCAATTTTAGTGACAAAATTATTAATACATATGGAATACAAAAAAGATAAACTTTAGTGGCTCCTATTCCATAGTTTAATCTTCAACGTTCCTTGAAATCTTCGTCCTTCCAAGTACGCCAATGATCCCAAAGGTTGTAAGTTTAGCATCACCGTTATTGAAGATCCATAGCACAAATAATGAGAGAAATCAAGAGTCTCAATCATTATTTTAGAGTGTCATAATATTGTTATGAACATCAAAGTCCAATTGCATCACGACTTTAATAACAATACTATGGTGATATGTATCACTCCCACTTAGTCAATACTCCATCTCAATCATGGAAACCACTCCCCCTTACACAATGATCCGAAAACCATATGTATTCGTAGTGTGAACTACAATATTTCTCCCCCTTTTTGTCAATAAAATTGGCAAAGGTAAAAGAACGGGTTCATAATGAAATTTCTACGAGAGTCTTTTCATGACCAAAAGAGAAGACACACATCATGTTGAATTTAGATGCAATCTTATAGCCGAAGCTAACAACATTCATCAAGGAATTTTAAGATACAAGATAACCCCTAAAAAATCCACAGCCGCACTCCCTGCAAGATATTACCATTAAGCACAAGTTCAAAAGAACTCTCCCCCATTTAATGTCATTCCCAAGAGAACAACATGAGCGACCTTAATTTCAAAAGAAAAGAAGGATTTTTATTTGGACACCAAAAATAAAAAAGATGATCTTTTATATCCAAAACTCAACCAAATTAACCTCAAGTAAACCCATGATTAATTCAATTGGAATACGCAACTAAATCAAAACCACAAAAGTGATCAATTTAATTGATAAGTGCTCAACACAAGTAAACTCACGGAGCAACCGGGTACGACTAAGTCAATCATATGGAGATAACTAACACAATCGTTCAAATACTCAACATAAGGAGAACCTTACGGAATATTCGACTACAATAACCATAAGAATATGATTAGAATAGTATTTCAAATACTCAAGACAAAAGATTGTGGAATATTTGGAACTTCAACTAGATTAATTACAAGTGAACCTATAATTAATCTAATCGTAATACGAACAACCAAACTAATCACCGAAGCAATCAATTAATTATTTTAGGCTCAACATAAGAGAATTATGGAACCCCGACTAAGTTTATCAAAGATATGACAAACCTAACCGAACATGTACTCAACATAAGAGAGAAAGAAGAAGCTTATGGAGTACAAACTAAATAACCAAGGATGATTAATTTAGTTTATAATGCTCAACATATAGCATCTCATGGAACAACCAACAAAGCCAAGGTTAATCAACTTAGTTGTAAGGTGCTCGATATAAGACACATAATGGAGCCTTCATGGTATACACACAATAGATCAATAAAGACCAAAAACGTGGATAAACATACAAGGATCAATTCTATCTTTGCATCACATAGTGACATAATAGACTTTATCCTTACAAACACAAAAGATTTATCCTATTTTCCATCAAATACATGATTGCATAGGCTTTTACTTTTGTAATTGTCAAATGTCGGTTCGTCCTTAAACCAATAAACGAATACCGATCATGAACGACTTTACTTTTGACAACATATGGGAGCTTCAAGTTCACGACCGTAAAAAAAACATATCCCATAAACAATATTGCAATATATCAAACCAATAAAATACTGCAATAAAAATCATCCTCCAAATATTTTTAGAATTTTTTAAAACCAAAACCTAAAAAGTAATGACAAGAGAATGAAACAAAAAGATAGTTATGTGTAGTCACAATCATCGCTATTCAATCACTAGTTATTCTTCCAACTAATCCAAAAACAAGACTTCCTAGGCAACAAGACAAACTCGTAATGCACATATAAGATGATTTGTCCTTAGAGGGTAGAATCAATCTTTTCCGTCTGGATTTACACCAAGAATAGCTACCAAATGCGTATAAAAATATTTTCACAAAGAAGAACGTACAAAGTCAACGACCATGCACCATAGTTCACAAAGGATGATCGTGAACATTCAAGAATCCCATAGTAGTGCTTACTAATTTTTATTCTTGAACTTACTTCTTTGTGATTCACCAACAACATTCTTTTAAAAGCTACAAATTATCTTAGAAGAGTATTACTCCAAGAATCCAAGTGCCCAAGTCCAAGAGAAGTGGAACAAGTGCGACGAAATGGAGCAAAACACTCAAAAACAAGAGACAGGACAAATACCAATCTTAACTCATCCAAATCCGAGGTCTATCATCTCCATTTTTAATATAATTCAAAAATAAAGAGAATGCAAAAATAATGAGGTCATTCCGAGTTCGGACGAAGAAAATACGGCCAAAACAAGCTTACCGAATATCGACGTCTACAGGAAAATATGCATACGGGTTTGCACATCAAGTACGCGAACTTGAGCCAAAGTTTGCGAACTTAAATCCCTTGATTTTGATTTTAAAAGATGTTATGCATACTTGGTATGTCTACCATGAAGTTCAAACATCCCGAACAACTATTTTCAAACCTAAACATATAAGAACCTTAAACACGGACCAAGTTAGGTAGAAATGAACGATAAGCAAGGTAAATGGATCATTATAAGTACTCTAAGCAAGTAAAAACACAAATATTGCTCAAGTTTATAGATATACCTTTAGAATAATCCAATAGAACTCTACATCCTTGCCGAACATAATCTGTGTGCCCCAAATTCTTGTGCTTCCCTTATCGTATACATAGTAGGGAATTTCTAGGAGAGGATGCACATTCAACACAAACAAGTTTTATTGAGGTGATCAATGTCTTGATCACCATGGCACCAAGAAAGAGTTTCTTTCCAACAACTCTTAAATCTTGTAGTGTTGAGAAACACCCAAGAAACTGTTTTTATAAGTCTATCAAAGAATTTCAAGAGAACCCAAAAAGATTTGTGTTTCTGATTTCTTGTTTTCCAACTTATAAGAAACAGTTTCTGCATATAGTTTTTAATACTGCCAAGGGAAACTCTTTTGATAAAAAGAGACATCATAGATTCTTCATAAAAGAAGACAATACTATTATCTCGATAGGAAGTATCAGGAATTGAGCAACGAATCAATTCATGCTTTGAGGTGATACACTCAGATGGCTGAGATTTAAACTCCCCTTGTAATTCGTTTAGTTTATTACAACTAATTGGATTACGCAGAGGAGGAGCATTGCTCTCACTGATTAGTAAATCAATATCAACCTCAACATGAATATTATTCATCATAACTTGATTTAGCCTATCAAGAGATTCTTGCTCTTTCTGGAGGTATAACTCAACATCAAGAGATAAGATCTCAAGCTTCTTCTCAAGTCCTGAAAACACTTCAATGGATTTTAAACCTGGTGGAGGTTTAGATAGAGTTTCTTCTACAGATTTTATTAAATCAGTCATGGAAGAGAATTCTGAAATCCTTGGATCTGGTGGTGCATTTATTGAGATAACACTACTGTCCATAGAGTCATATCGCTACAAACACAGACTTGTAAGGTCTTGAACGTGTTTGCCTGCTCTGATACCAATTGAAAAAGCGGGGATCTAACAACACCACCCAATATTTCGCTTAGCAATCTGTATGGACTAACTTGAATAAATTTTTAAGAGAATCAACAAGACTCAATCAATTAAAAGTATATCAACAAGTTAATATCTGAATCTCTCAGTTTGATTGTTACTCAAACAAATAGAAATCTGTGAGTCAAATCAAAGAGAGATAACTTGGACGGTACCAAAGACCAATGTCCAAGGATCAATCAACTACAATCAATAACCAAAGGTCGAATTAGAGAAGTTGATGATCTTAACGCACAACCTGTATTATTTCAATTATATAAAATATAATGCGGAAAAGAAATAACACAGACACCACAGATTTTGTTAAAGAGGAAACCGCAAATGCAGAAAAACCCCGGGACCTAGTCCAGATTAGATCCACACTGTATTAAGCCGCTACAGACACTAGCCTACCGCAAACCAACTTCGGACTGGACTATAGTTGAATCCCTATCAGTCTCTCACTTATACAAGGTACAGTTGCACCTCTACGCCTCTGATCCCAACAGGATATTACGTACTGGATTCCCTTAGCTGATCTCACCCACAACTAAGAGTTGTTACGACCAAAAATCGCAGGCTTTGATAAATAAACAAATATGTCTCACACAGAAAAGTCTATCAAAGGATAATCCGTCTCCCACAGATAAACCCTAGGTTTTGTTCCGTCTTTAGATATGAAATCAAGGTAACATGAACCAATTGATAATCCGGTCTTATATTTTCGAAGAACACCCTAGTTTAATCAATCACCTCTCAATAATCCTTCCTGACTACACAAGCGGATTATCGAGGAATCACGAACAGTGAGAAGAAGATGTTCGTGACTTCTTTATCTTACCTATCGGAGAACTCGGACGTTCTCAAGACAATCAATCGATTGTACTCGTATGATAGAAAAGTAAGATCAGATCACACAACTACGATAAAAGTAGTATCGGTCTGGATTCACAATCCCAATGAAGTCTTTAAGTCTTTACCCGAATTTAGAGAAGAAACTCAAGAGTTAATGGAGATCGACTCTAGCGAGCGCACTAGTATCACACATACGTGTGGGGATTTATTTTTGCTCTAGCTAGATGTCTCCTATATATATCCTTTCAAATCAGGGTTTTGCCTTAGTTACAAAGCAATCCATATCCACCGTTAGATAAAAAACTCATTTATTTCAATCCAATATCTCTCAACCGTTAGATCGAAAGACACATCTTGTCAAACACACTTATCTTAAACGTTTACTGGGTTCGTGAAACCATGCCCAAACGTATACGCATATGTTGGTTCAACACAGTAACCAAAAGGTTAACCATATGAGTATCTCATATTAACCTGGTTCCTCATTCACCATAACTAGTTCACTTGACTCAAACGAACTAGTTAGAGAGTTGTTCAATTGCTATGAGATCTTGTGTAACTACACAATACATAATTCAAACATAAGATGATTCAATTCGATTGAACCGGCTCAATGAACATTATAGCCACGGTTTGCATAAAGCATTCCTTAATAATTATTGTTTCATGTTCAGAGCACATCTTTAGATCATAACCACTTAAGTACACAAGCAAGTTCGCGGACTTAAGCAAATCGGTTGAGTTTTCCAAAATCAGCAGAAATTCTCGGAAAGAGAACTTCCGCCAGTTCACGGACAGGGTTCACGGACTTAGCAACAAACGAGTTATTTGTAAATCCCAACATAAATTTTAAGTTTGAAAACTTCCGTCAGTTCGCGGACTTAGCCAGCGACCTGAGTTCGCGGACTATGCAAGCCAATTCCACAGAACCTCCGATTCTTTTTACTCAACAAAGTTCAAAGAACTTCGGATCAAGGAATACATGGTTATGTAATCTAAACTCTCATTTCAATCATTGAGACATTCTCAGAGGACGCTATCCCAAACGTTATTCACAGATTGTAATCACGTCAGAGCAATTCTCAAATGATGATTGAAATATGAAGATAAACCCGATCAAAGCGAGACGCTTTACCAACACATGAATTTCGAGAAAAAAATAAGCATTGAATACTCATCTCGAAATATCAAATGTGTTTGATCTAGTCTATATAGCATACGACTTTTGTCTCATAAGAAGTAGGAGATAAAATAGATAGACTTTCGAGTGATAGATAAGTTCAAGTCTTCACATACCCTTTTGTTGATGAATTTCCACGGTTCCTTGTGCAGATATTCGTCGTTGTCGTTGAATCGCCATGAAGTCCTTGAGCTCAACTACACTTTTCCTATCCTAGTCCGAGACTTAGCTAATAGGCTAGAAATTAAGACTTATAGTTTTGATCACTAACATTGAAAAACATGCTTGATATAGCAACGCATGCCAGGTTGACCGAGTTATGCTCTAACAGTGAGGTCTTAAACGTGTTTGCCTGCTCTGATACGAATTGAAAAGGAGGGGGTCTAACAACCCCACCCAATAATTCAATTAGCAATCTGTATGGACTAACTCCGAAATACTTTGCTAGAGAATCAACTAGACAATCAAATCAATCTAGATTAAAGTATCTCAAGGAGTTAATATCTCTCACTTGTTTTGATTTACTCAAGCTAAAACAATAACAAGTCTTTAATCAGACACAAGGAATAACTTGGACGGTACCAAAGACCAATGTCCAAGGATCATTCAATATCAATCAACAACCAAAGGTTGGATTTCCAATTGATGATCTTAACGCACAACCTATATTATTTCAATTATATAAAATATAATAACACAGATACCAGAAGTTTTGCTAACGAGGAAACCACAAATGCAGAAAAACCACGGGACCTAGTACAGATTTAATACACACTGTATTAAGCCGCTACAGACACTAGTCTACTACAATCTAACTTTAGACTGGACTATAGTTGAACCCCAATAAGTCTCCCACTGATCCAAGGTATAGTTGTACTCCTACGCCTCTGATCCCATCAGGAAACTGAGCACTTGATTCCCTTAGCTGATCTCACCCACAAGTAAGAGTTGCTGCAACCCAAAATCGCATACTTGATAATAAACAAATTCTTCTCACACAGAAAAGTCTATCAAAGGATAGATCAGTCTCCTACACAAAAACCCTAAGTTTTGTTCCGTCTTAAGATATAAAATCAAGGTGAACATGAACCAAATGATAATCTGGTCTTATATTCCCGAAGAACATCCTAGATTAATCAATCACCTCTCAACAATCCTTCTTGACTACACAAGCAGATTGTCGAGGAATCACAAACAGTGAGACGGAGATGTTTGTGACTTCTTTATCTTTCCTATCAGAGAACTCTCACGATCTCAAGCCAAACAAATATTATACTCGTACGATAGAAGATGAAAGATAAGATTACACAACTACGATAAAGTAGTATCGGTCTGTCTTCATAATCCCAATGAAGTCTTTAAGTCGTTAACCTGGTATTAGAGAAGAAAACCAAAGGTTAAAGGAGAATCGACTCTAGCGAGCGCACTAGTATCACACAGACGTGTGGGGATTAGTTTTTCTCAATGCTAGATGTCTCCTTTATATAGCCTTCCAATCAGGGTTTTTCCTTAGTTACAAAGCAATCCATATTCACCGTTAGATGAAAACCCGATTTAGATTCAAGCTAATATTTCTCAACCGTTAGATCGAAAACTTAGCTTTTCACACACACTTGGGTAGACGTTTACTGGGTTTGTCAAAACCATGTGCAGACGTGTACGTGTATGTTGGTTCAACATAGTAACCCAAAAGGTTAACCATATGATTATTTCATATTAACCTTGTTCTTCTTCACCATAACTAGTTCAAGTGACTAAAATGAACTAGTTAGAGAGTTGTTCAATTGCTATGAGATCTTATGTAACTACACAAGACACAATTGAAACAAAGATGATTAGTTGAATCGGCTCATGAACTTTATAGCCACTGTTTGCATAAAGCATTTCTTAGTAATTTAAGTTTCATGTTCAGAGCACATCTTTAGATCATAACCTCTTAAGCTCACAAACAAGTTCGCGGACTTAAGACAACCGACGGAGTTTTCCAAACTCAGCAAAAAATCTCGGCAAGGAGACTTCTGCCAGTTCGCGGACTATACACGCAAACGAGTTTTTTGGAAAATCCCAGCAGAAATTCTCGGTAAGAGAACATTTGTCAGTTCGCGGACAGAGTTCGCGGACTTGTCAAAGCCAATTCCTCCGGTTTCTCTCAATCAACAAAGTTCGAAAACTTCGGATTAAGGAATACATGGTTACGTAATCTACACTCTCATTGCAATCATTGAGACATTCTCAGAGGACGGTATGTATCCGTTATTCACAGACCGTTTCATGTCAGAGAAATTCTCAAAGTAATTGAAACTTTTCATGACTTTCGTCACTAGGTGAAGATAAACTTGATCAAAGCGAAACGTTTTACCAACACACGATTTTGAGAAAAACATAAGTAGTGAATACTCAGCTCAAAATGTCAAATGTGTATGATCCAGTCTATATAGCATATGACTTTTGTCTCATAAGAAATAGGAGATAGAATAGATAGACTTTTGAGTGATAGATAAGTTAAAGTCTCCACATACCTTTTTGTTGATGAAGTTCCACGGTTCCTTGTATATATCTTCGTCGTTGTATGATTAATCACCATGAAGTCCTTGAGCTCAACTACACTTTTCTATCCTAGTCCGAGACTTAGCTATAATAGACTAGAAATCAAGACTTATAGTTTTGATCACTAACATTGACAAACATGCTTGATATAACAACGCATGCGAGGTTGACCGAACTATGCTCTAACGGAGATAATATTACTTGAAATTTATTCAAGAATTTACTAGAGTATGCAGAGATACAATTGAACAAAATATGATATTTGTTGAAAATATCATTTGAATCAAAAATCATATATTTCAAAAGATCACTTGCTTCATTAAAACAGTTTTGAGGTGTATGAAGCAATCAATTGTTAATAAAATTATTAATCGAAAACTTATTCCAATAAGGAACACATATTTTCCAAAATCGCATCCTAGATTGCGAAGCATTGACAGAGTTATATCTGAAAATGTGCATGCATATATTTTGGTAGGCCCTCCAAAGTATATTTAAGATTCCTGAATTATCAAGAACACAACGGCCATGGTTCATACAAATCATAATAGGAATCTTATGCATTTTCAAGATACAACCTGTTACATAGGCCTTAGTATCATCTTCACACAACAACATGACATATAATCCTATGTTTACCAAAGGAACATGTAAGTCACTTAGGACATACATAAGCATGATTCCTAACATATTTAGGAATGGGAGTATTACATACTTCATACGTGATCTTCACCACGATCTTGTAAAGTAATCAAATCCTGCAACTACGTTAAATGAATCGATCATAGATTCAATTCTTATAGGTTGGATCGCACCAAACACAGATTGTTAGATATTTTCGTGTTTGCCTGCTTTGATACCAATTGAAAATGCGAGGGTACCCAAATATACCTCAAGCTAAAACTTTTCCTACCTATAAGTCCTTTCTCCGAAAGTGATTGTCCATGGACTGAGTCGAGACAATACAACTAATTGGTTCACACTTCGTGTGATCGTCTATGGATACGAGATCGAGATAATACAACAACGAAGTATGTTTACATGATACAAAGGTTCAGAGTTAACCAAACACAATAGGATCGCTTATCAAGTAAATAGGAATTAATGTTTGTATGATTTACTTTAATTATAATAAAACAATTATAATGCGGAAAATAAAAGTAAATGACACAACAAGATTTTGTTAACGAGGAAAATGCAAATGCAGAAAAATCCCGGGACTTAGTCCAGAATTGAATACTCTCAGGATTAAGCCGCTACACAAAATTACACCTAACTTCGTATAATTGAGACCAAGTAACTAACCATATAGTTCACTTAGTTCCGTCTGTATTCCCACGCCTCCGACTTGTGAAAAAGTCACGTACTTGGAACAATCCCTTTGGTTCGTATTCCAAACAGTAAAGGAACAAGAAATCTGTTTGGTATCAACTCTATTCAACCAAGTGATATGAGTCGGACAAAGGCTCTTCCGTTTATCTCAACGTAAACTCCTTCGTCGGTTCTAGATCTATCTTATGTTCAATCACCCTAAGGTAATTGTTTAAGATTAAGCCAACAACACCTTTAATCCGAAGAACCGTGTTTATGCCGATCTACTCAATTACTCAATCCAATCTACCACAAGGATAAACCGATTATTAATTGGATCCTCTTTTACCGAAACAAGTATTGTGCACACCAAAGATTATAAAACCCAAGTCAGATCTTCAATATCTTCTTTATCTTCAAATCTTCTTAAATCTTCAATAAAAACCTGCACACAATCACTTGAATCTCTTGTGATCAATCGCGCACAGAACAGAGTCTGTTAACAATGGATTATCACAGGATCGTCTTTAGAACTAACAATAGTCTAAAGATCCCTGTCGAAACTCTGAACTAGTTTGAGTGAATCTTATATCAGAAGAGAAGATTTTCAAGAATAAACAAACTAGGTGCAATCAGATTTCAACCACCGCTAGTCAATCAAATCAATCGAAAACCAAGATAAACCGCAATTATCTAGTTTCCCACCAACGGGTCGCGCTAGAGATTTTCAATACCAAATAAGACTTTAAAACGAGCGACCGTAAGAGATTTCACCTAATTAGATTACTCTTCTCTCTGATAGGCGGCTACACCAGTAACAACAACAAAAGAGTAAATATGTTGTTACGAAGGATTAGTTTGCTAGAAAGGCAAACTTCGTGTATTTATAGACAAGGAAGTTTGGACACCAAGGAATTTCCAAAACCGAAAATATTCTCAAGATATTCATAAATGCACAGATTCGGTTTTCATAATTCTTGGACATGCTCTGTCCAAAAATAACGATCGAAATCTCTTAGAAAATATAATTAGTAAATGCACATTACTAATTTTGTAATTTTCATACAAAATGAAATTAATAACCTTAATTAAAATATTCTTAACTTATTTGTGTTTCGATCCTGAGATTCTCTTCCCTTAGCCGTTATGGAATATCTTTGAACAATTATAGAAATAAACATTTGCAGCACGTGTTAAAAGTTTGTCGACATCTTTACTTTGTAAGTTCTCTTCCAAACTTACAACCTTGAAACCGATTTTCCACACTTCCAAACAAGTTTAGAATTGGTTCATCTGACTTTCAAGAACTATGTGATTAATCAAACCAACATTCAATCACAATCATGGGTTTACGGTTCTACCAAAACAAGTTTTGGTTCTACCTCCATGTGAGTACTACGCATAGTCACACTAGCTTCCCAAAAGATTCGGTTGAATAGGTACTAGAATCGGTTCCCCACATATATATGGTATCTAACTTATATGTACATGTTCACAGGATCGGTTCCTCTTTTTGCTATGAACCTTGCTTCACCCCATACAATGATCGGTTCCCCTTGATGTATTGCACCCATTACAAGGATCGGTTCTCCCTTTTCCATACTAGGATCAGTTGCCCTTTACCTTACAAGGATCGGTTCCCTTTCCGTTACAAGGATCGGTTCCCTTTCCCCAAGGCAGACATAATCCGATCATACCAAGGTGATTACTTAAGATTGGTTTTACTAATAAAAGTTATACCAATACAAAAGTCAGGCCTTTGTGAATAATTCTACCAAAAACACAACAAGTTGTGAGCGGTTCTACTTTATCACACATATTGGTCGTTCATAAGATATGCAATGAATAACAAAACCAATAACACCTGGCAATTTCCTTTTCGGTTCACAAAACAAGTTTATGAACTTACTTCCTTATAACACATATAAACATTGTTCACTAGGATAAAATCCTCACCTCATACCCATGCATAATCACAATAGCATTCAAATGATTATGGCGATGTCTTATCTACAAATTTTAATGGTTAAGAAATAAACCTCGTATTGTATTCCTTAATACTATGTCTATCTAGAGTTCAAATATGCTTCGCAGTTATGTTTTCAATGTGCACGACTTGAAAGATATGTTAGGTAATGAAACAGTTCAAGTCAAATATCACTAACCTCAAGTGGAAGGATGATTGTTGTCGTTGTAGCTCCTTGCTTCTTCACATCTTCAAGTCTTCGCAATACTTGTAATGTCTCATATCCTAATGCTTTCAATATAACCTATAAGAAGTTGAACTCTAGTACATAATCAAGCGACTCTTAACATGAGTTTTGATTCACTAAAATATGACAACCAAACTTGACATACCAAAGCTTGGCAGGTTCAACCGAGCCATGCATAACAGGCCCCCTTTCCATCGACCAATCAGGTCGATTTAAATCCGCCACGGCGCGCTGGAAGTGTGTCCACGCCCTTGCTTGCCGGACCTCTTTTCATCGACCAATCAGGTCGCTCTAAATGCGACACATGCATTTAGAATGAGGCCGGCCCCATGTTGCTTTTCTTCCCCCTTTCCATCGACCAATCATGTCGCTTTAAATCCGCCAAGACGCACGGGAAGTATGGCCACGCTCTTTCTTGTCGGCCCTCTTTCCATCGACCAATAAGGTCGCTCTAAATGCACCACACGCATTTAGAATGAGGTCGGCCTCAAGCTGCCTGCCGACCCCCTTTTCAATCGACCAATCAGGTTGCTTTAAACCCTCCAAACCCTAAAAAATGCGTCACACCATGGGCACTCGTGGAAATATTTGTTCTTGTGGTCGTTTCTACATGATGGCCTGCCTATGGCTCCTCCGGCATGACTCTGCCATCGTTTGCATAAAATTCCATGCCGCGGCCACCTGCCACATGCTACATGCCATATATGCTAACTAGGGTTTCGACATGCCAAACCCTAATTTAGGCAAAGTTGCCACGAAAACCGTGCCAAACAATGCTCCACATAACATGGGGATCAATGTGGCCTTTAAAACTGATGTTTCCACACCGCGTTTGAGTCTAATACCAACGTCCCAAAATTTTAGTGGCCATGGCTATGCCAGGCGCCACTTACACCATCGTGCCGCTGGCATGCACAAACTATGCCATACACTCCACCACGCCACTGGCATGCACGAACTATACCAACCATGCTGCAATGCCACTAGCGTGCGCTAAAGGCGCCACTGTACCATTATCAGGCGCCAACAGAAGGTAGCCATAATCAACGGCTACCCTTCCTCATGAGATGCAATCTCAGCCATCCAAGTCCGCCACCGAGATGATAAGATTGTGGCAAGTTTTAGGCGACCAACCGCCTAAATCTAGTGGCCATGACTACGCCAGGTACCACTTGCACCACCGTGCCACTGGCATGCACGAGCCATGCCACATTACCACTGGCGTACACCAAAAATCCACTGCGCCATTATCAGGCGCCAACACAAGGTAGCCATAATCAACGACTACCCTTCCTCATAAGATGCAATCTCAGCCATCAAAGTTCGCCACCGAACTAACAGACTTGTGGCAAGTTTTAGGCGACCATCCAAGACGAGCCTAGTAACATCACATGCTATTTTCCTGCCGAAATCCTCTTGATTTTAACTTGCCGCATGTAGCAAAATGCTACATGTTTTCCATGAAAACACTCGAGACATCAAAAATGTCACAAACTGGGGGATGCTCATCAGGGTATTGGTCTGGTGGTTTACAGCGTGCGGCGTGCAATACGCCCATTACAAGAAAGTGTCATAAAGTAGGGAGGTTAGTAATGTCAAGAAGTAATGGTGTAAACGGATCCACCTCCTTCACTATGGAAGCATAATTCCTGACGTTACACGTTACTCTTTCACCACTCAATCGTTTCCACTTCCTACGAGACCAGGGTACGTTTTATTACGCCTTGTATAAATAGGTTTCACCTATTTCCACCAGACAACAGGTTTTGGTCAAAGAACAACAACAGTATCCAGAAATCACCTGATAACTTTCTATTCTGCTAGCCACTTCTACTTTCTGATACAAGTCGTAAACAACCACACCTTCAGAATCAACGATTCTGGTCTCAACACTTTCTTCGCTTCCCTCCCTAAGACCAAACCTTATCCTTCACTTTGTGACCGAAGCAAGTCTGGATCGACCGTTTCTTGGTTTAGGCCAGGATTGTACAGATTGATCTCTCGAATCAAAAGTACTCCCGTACAGTGCATTGTTTAGGATTTAGACTCGTTTCTCATCCACACAAAATTACCAAAATCGGCAGAAGCAGTTTTCACCCACAAACACTAGGAAATTGTGATACACAATACAAAAACTATGGCATACACTTTATGTGATCGTCCATGGATACGAGAGCGAGACACAACAACAAAGTGTTCACTGGATAATAGAAATTGTATGAAACCGAAACATTATAAAATGACCAGGAATTAACGTACAAGTATATTTACTTTAAAGTATAATAAACAAATTATAATCGCGACAAATAAAGTAAATGACACAATAAGATTTTGTTAACGAGCAAACCACAAATGCAGAAAAAACCTGAGGCCTAGAGTCCAATTTTGAATACTGTTAGAATTAATCCGCTATACAAAATCTAATGCCAACTTCATATAGTTAAGACCAAGTAGACTACCCCTAGATACTTAGTTTCTTCAGTATCCATGTGTCTTCGACTTCTAAAGTCACGCACATGAATCACCACTCCTTTAGATCGTATTCCAAACAGTAAATGAACAAATATGTTTGGTAACCACTCTAATCAATCTTTAGTAAAATATATGTTTGGGTTGTCGACAAAGTCTCTTCCGTTTAAGCTAATAAACTCCTTTGTCGGGTAAGATCAATATGAATCAGTAACCTAGATTAAGATTCCCAACTATCAAATTTGGATATTGAAAATACCACCAAACGATAGTTGTTTATCAATACAACTTTTCGATTAGATAAATATTATCTAAGTAGGATCTTATCCGATCAAGATCTGTGCACAAATTCACAAGATACATAAACTAATAAGAAAATCTTCTTTGTCTTCAAATATTCAATTGCCTTCTCAATAACCTGCACAACACAAACTTGAATCCTCTTGTGATCAATCACGCACAAAACTGAGTCTGTTAACAATGTATTATCAGAAGATGTCTTTAGACCCACAATTGGTTCTAAAGATCATGTCGATCTATTTTTAGTGACCCTTATGTAAGAAGAGAGTCTCTCAAGAATAACTAGGTGCAATCAAAGTTTCAACAACCGTTAGTCAATCAAATCAAAAATCGAAAGCTAAAATAACAACACAATTATCTAGTTTCCCACCAACGGTACTCGTAGAGATTCTTGATCCCACAGAAGTCTTTAAACGAGCGGTCGTAACAGATTTCGCCTAATTAGGTTACTTCCTTCTCTGGATAGACAGCTCCACAAGAAATAACATGAATGACATTTCCTGGCTCTTAGGATAGTTTGCAAGAAACGAAACTCAAGTATTTATATACCAAGGTTGTTTGGATAACAAGGAAATTCCAAGACCGAAAATATTCTCAAGATATTAATTAAAGTAACTAATTTCGGTTTTCCTATTTCCAATTAAATGCTAACTCATATTTACGAAATCTCTCTTAGAAAACTTCTATTATTAGTTTTGCACATCAACTAATAAACCTTTTCCAGAGGATATGCTTTAATTGCTGGTAATTAAAACATATATTATGAAAATCATAATTAAATGCTTTTCAATATTTCGGTTTAGGCTCACCTTGATCATCAAGGAATATCTTTGAAAAATTAATGATAAGAGTTATGCATATATTCAAATAATGTTGACATCTAGATGTTTCTCTTAGCAAACCATAATAACTAATTCACACGCAACCATGAAGAAATGTGTGAACTTTGGAAACTCGGTTTTTCTCTTGAAATCGGTTATACCAAGACTCACAATATAAGTTGTGACCGGTTATACAATGCTCCCCAAGAGAGGTTGTAACCGGTTATGCCATGATTCCGAATATAGCTTGTGATCGGTTACACCTTACTTCCCAAAGTAGCTTGTGATCGCTTACACCTTGCTTTCCAATTCAGCTTGTGACCGATTACACCTTACTTTCAAATGTATCTTGTGACCGATTATACCTTGCTTTCCAAATAAGCTTGTGACCGGTTACATCTAGTTATACGCTATAGGCTATGACCGGTTATACCTTGATTCTCAACATAAGTCAAGATAGGTTCTACCTTGTCATCTCGTATTGGTCATCCAAAATATATTCAATAAAGAACTGGACCAACACATTCATGATTTCCATTTCAATTAGAAAACAAGTTCATAAATCTACTTCCTTAAACTAGTGTAATAATACATAATCTTTTAGGATGCGATCACACCTATATCCCACACATAATCAAGTAACTAAATACATAGATTATGCTTCGTAATATAATTCATTGATACTTTGATCATAATGCTATGACCAAGTCTAATCACTAGAGTATTATAAATACAGCTTCGCATGTTATGTTTTCTGAAAATGTGGGGGGTCTGACAACCACACCCAACAATTCGTTTGGAAATCTGAGAGAACTTACTCCAATACACTTTCTAGAGAATCAACTAGATAGTCAGACTCAATCTAGATTTAAAGTATATCAAAGAGTTTAATATCTCTAACCCTTAATTCAATCCGCAATCAGCAAATAGAAATTTGCGAGCCTAATTGAAAATAAGAGGAGTTACTTGAACGGTGCTAAATACCAATTTTCAAGTGTCAATCAATGTAAATCAACAACCAAAGATTGGATATTCTAATTGATTGATCTTATCGCAAAACCTGTGATATTTCAATTATATAATAAAATATAATGCGGAAAATAAATAACACAAACACAAGAATTTTGTTAACGAGGAAACCACAAATGCAGAAAAACCCTGGGACCTAGTCCAGATTGAACACCATACTGTATTAAGCCGCTACAGACACTAGCCTACTACCAATTAACTTCGGACTGGACTGTAGTTGAACCCTAATCAATCTCACACTGATTCAAGGTACAGTTGCGCTCCTTACGTCTCTGATCCCAGCAGGATACTATGCACTTGATTCCCTTAGATGATCTCACCCACAACTAAGAGTTGCTACGACCCAAAGTTGAAGACTTGATAGACAAATCTATCTCACACAGAAAAGTCTATAGGATTGAATAAATCTATCTCACACAGAAAAGTCTATAGGATTGAATAAATCTATCTCACACAGAAAAGCCTATAGGATTTCCCAGTTGGTAGAGTTCTCTTTTATATAGTTTTCAAATCAGGGTTTACAATCCAAGTTACCTTGGTAACAAATCATTCAATATTCACCATTAGATGAAAAACCTGATTCAACCAAGATAATATCTTTCAACCGTTAGATCGAACTTAGCTTGTTACACACAAATGTAATGTACCCTCATTTAAGTTTATGTACTCGTACCTAAACGTGTACACCATGTTGGTTCACAAATAGTTAACCGAGGTTAGACATATGATTACACTCATATCAACCTTATTCATCTTAACCATAACTAGTTCAAATGACTCAAATGAAACTATCTAAAAGTTGTTCAATTGTTTAGAAAACAAAATTGAAATCGAATCGGTTTGATTCACTTGAATCAATCATGAACATTATAGCCACGGATTGAAAAGATTGCATTCCTTAAGATTTAAATGTTTAATTTCATGGACTTGACCGATTTGACAAAGTAACCAGCTTAAGTATGCGTACCGGTATGCGTACTTGAGCAACCGGTTTTGAGTTTTTAAAGTTTCCAAACTCAGCAGAAATTTTCGGTTCAAAAACTTCCGCCAGTATGCGTACGACTACTGATCAAAGATTTAATGGGGTTGTAGTAATGAGGTTCAAACTCTCGGACTTGTGAAGGTAATGGATTTTTAGATTTATAAAAATTATATACACAAAAATATTAACAATGGTGCAAGAGGTACTGGGGTTTAGGATTCCACCGAATTCATTTCTTAAGGTTCAAATAATGATTCTTTTAACAATTATAGCTCAGTAAATATATAAAATATATTGACTCTTATTTTTGCCAAGATAAATTCTCCAAATATTAGATGTAAATGTTATGTATGAGGCATCAAATCATCTAAGCTAAGCATGCCGCATCAAATCAAATGACAACTAATTTTTTCAAATCATAATTTTAATTAAAATTAGTGCAAAAGTCATGAGAAGAATTAAATATAATTACCCAAGTGTGAAATAAGGCTTCCTCCATCACCCCAGTGTTGGGGTTTAGCTCCTCATATTAATCATAATCTCAAAATACATGTATTAAGCTCAAAAAGTTGATTAAAGGGAGTAAAACAAGTGAATAGAAAAATTGCAACAGAAATAACTGTTGCAAAGGCGCTGTTCACCGTTACAAAAGGAAGAACGATAAAAAGATAAACTGTCGTTGTAGCGTTTTAAACCCACACTACGACCCACGATCCGTTGTCGCTGTCACTGTTGAAGAACGACTGCTCTGGCAGGTCCGTTCTTCGTGTTCTTCATCATCAGCAGCAGCAGCAGCAGCAGAGTTTTGTTAAACTCTGATTTCGTCTTCTCTAGCTCTCCCTAGCTCCCAAAACTCTCGACAGCCCTTCTACTCGACCCAAGGAGTTAATTTATACCCAACAGCAGCATTTAATCCCTCGCAATAACTCCATATAATTCTCATTTACTCGGGAATTTTTTTTTTTTTTATTTTCTTCACTGTCAGCCAAGATACGATCTTTTCCACCTCTTCTGCCTGCGCAAATGAGTTGTAGTACTTCCATAAGCCACATACAAACTTTATAAGAGAAGATATCTTCCCCTGTTTGTCCACAAACTTTCCAAATTTAGCTCACAGTGCACCCGATAATATCTTCCCCTGTTTAACTTTGATTTCCTCCCACGGCTTACTTGGCCCATTTTGCTCGATCAAAATGCTTGTACTAACTCTGTCCTGTGAATTCAAGCCCAGCCCACTTGATTTCAGGTGTTGAATCTCGCAAAAACACGTCCAAAAATTCAACTCCAAATCATGCAGACGATAATTAAGTTTCCCGCCAATTTTGGAATTTGAATTTGGGAAGAAAACTGGCCTCCCCCTAATCCTGTACGGGTGTCCCTTTAGCAATTTGGGCTGAAATAGTAATTCTTGGGTGGAAATAGTAATTTTTCTGGGTTCCTCCGGGACATTTCTGGGACGTTTCCGGTGCATTTCTGGGGTGCCTTTAGTACTTTTCTCCGGGGTGTAAATCATCACTTTTTGAGCAACTCTTTCCACAAAAGGGTATTTTCTCCAAAAACACCTAAACAAACATAAAAACACCGTAATAAGAACAAATGGGTACTAACAAAATACATAAAAGAGATGAAAATAGACACATAAATGTGTCTATCAAATACCCCCAAACTTATTATTTGCTAGTCCTCGAGAAAATTTTATTCTTGAAAAGTGACCGAGTTAATCTCGGGTGGGTTTATCAGAGGTATACCCACAAAAACCAATACTCCAGACCCTAGCTATCTACGAAAAATCTTGGCAAGCACTAAAGAACCTCCCTGGTTGGCATACTTATTAATTACAGGAGGAAGTACCCTGACGCGAAATTCCAATTGCTGTATACGAGTTTACACTCAAGCATACTAAAATTCATATAAGTGACAGAGCTCTACTAAGATAGTTTCACAATGGACATCATACTCGGAGTCAGACTAATCACATGAAAAGATTAAGAAGATGGAAAAAGAAAAATGTAGATGGTTGAAAAGTGAACGGTGTTTCCCATATCTGTCTGAAGGCCTCTGCCAAGGTGAACCTAACCTAAATGACTGAGATACAGGTCTGACTAATATTAACACACTGTCATATACAAGGGAACCAATGGTCAATAATCCCAACTCTAGGTCAACAAACTGGCAAATACAAGGGAACCAGCAGTTGACTACACATAACAATAACCATTTTTTTTAACTTAACGGCATGAATAGATCTTTTTGATCGAAGCGCATGCTTCTTGTCAGCAGATTACACGATAGTTCCCACGGGTTCTGCATTCCACGCTTGCTTAGGCGACGGAAACAGGGAGAACACACGCATATTGCTATCCAAGTGTTAGTATTTATTCCGATGGTCTACTGGTCTGGTCTATTTTTTTTTTTATTTTTTTTGGAAAAGGTAACTCAGTCACTCTATTTCACCCTAGCAAAGGTAACAACTTGAATCGTGTGCCCCACCAAATCAGTTGAAACAAAAGAAAACTAAAAATAGAAAGTGAAAAGGACTCGACAAGATATGGCGAAACTATCATGTTAATTCTAACACCTGAGCTCTGTGCTTTTATGAATAGACTCTATAGATGTTTCCATCTAGTCAGATTGGTTCCTCAGCTCCTAAAACAAAAATGTTTCCATCCACTTAGATTGGTTAGTGCTATCCTTAATAGGCGTAAACTTCTAGGCTCTGGAGTTTATTTATTGCAACTAAAAAGTTTCTCCCATACCCCCAAACTTAAATCTAACATTGTCCTCAATGTTCTAAAGATGAAACTAAAAGCATGAACAAGGAGAAACTGTTACCATTTGAAGCGAAAGAGTTAAGGGAAGATATTACCGTGTTGCATGAGATTGGGTTACCTCCCAAGAAGTGCTAAGTTTAAAGTCTTCAGCCAGACGTAGGAAAGGTTTACTCAACTCGAACCGTATAACAGTAGCCGGAATAACTGTGGGTCTTTAAAACCAAAAAGAGCTGACAAAAGGAAACTACAGTGAACCAACGAAATGAACATGTACTGCATACCCTTATCTAGTTTCCTGATGAAGATACTTATGTCCCATTGTGGTTCAGGTTCAGGTTCTATGAAAGGATCTTGATAGAAAATTTTCATTGGATGCACTTCCTCATAGCTAAGATCCAACAGTTCAGGTTTAAAATTCTGGAAAAACTCAATTAAAAATAATAAAAACCTGAATAAATGGGGATCCTTAAAGTCAATCATATTTGACTTACACAGCTGACCACAAAGAGAGTGGTGGTCTTCCTTAAATAGATGTGTCGACCCTAATATCCTAAAGTAATTAGGTTTAGTCTCACAACTTAATATTCGACACATTTGGAATATAAACGTTCCCACAGTTGGAAGAAAACTATTTGGTGGGAAAAAAAATTCAATCTGGGGATCATAGCCTGGGCAAACCACATCAACCAGAGGATGGGTTTCTAACGACTGAACTTCTTCCTGGACATCATTAGGTTCGGGAAAACGAGTATGAAGGTAATCTTGTAAAATGGTTGAGGCACATATGTCAAGTCCCAAGTGCGGGACCTTTCTAAGAGTTAAAGGTAAGGCACTAGGAAGGTGATAATCACCCCCAAACTTAGAGTTTTCAGTGTCTCTAGCTAGACTAGTCACAATCTCCCTAATTTCTGGATCATTAGATTCTTGAAAATGGTCAATTGATTCTTCTAAGTTATTATCAGGTGGTGCATCTTTATTCATATTTAAAATCTCTACGAGTTCATGTTCTTCGTCTAAGACTAATGTTTCTAAATCGCTAGACTCTAAAACAATATTCTCAGAATAAACTCGTTCCTCTAAACCATTATCGGCTTCGTAATCCTCGTCTAAAACTGTGGTATCTCTAGTCAAATCCTCGTCCTTTTGAATAGGTGAATAATTATTAAAATTATTTGGATTTGAACTAGAAATTACATTATCATTATAAGGCTCAATTGGAGAAACAAATTCCTGATTACTCTGCCTACATATTTCAGATTCTTCATCATCACTATCCTCATCATCATGATACAATTATTGAAATTCAAGAATTCTCAATCTTTGTTCCAAACTACATGGTCTATGTTTATAATATTTCTCATAGATCGTTAGAGGTGATTCCTCAATAAAAGTTGGAGTATCCATATATCGCTGCCCACGCATATATTCACCAAGAGTCATTTCCGAAGACGTCTCTTGATAACGAGAATTCCTAGATATATATTCTCGCAACGTCATCGCAGGTGGCGTCTCCTCAAAAGGATTCATCACTGAAGAAATATAAACTACAGAGGGATTCTATACAATCACAAACAAGGCCGACTCGACTCCACCAAAGCAAACCTAAAGATTTCTAGCAAACAAAAAGCATGATGGCTCCACTTAGATTGTTTCTAGACCAGCTTCTATCTTTGGAAAGGGAATTCGTTGCAATTTGAGCAAACCCCTCTGGAATCAATCCGAGTCAAAGTAAGTTGAATTGAGGCGAGGGAAGCTCAGTGGAGCTTTGATACCCAAGGCCTCACCGCTATCACAAGGCGGCGCAGTCACGCATTCAACTCACAGAAACCATCATGAACTTTGGAGTGTGCTTAAAGAGCAACCAATATTTTTCGAACGAGTTTCCTATTAAGCTCGTTACCCTATCGGTCTCGTTCTATTCCAAATTTTAAGCTTGGGTTCGCGTTAGGTTTCGTTTTCCTAAGGCGGGCAAGAAGGGAGCGGTGATGAAATCCGAACCCTTATCTTGTATTGGTCAGGCCTTGCCCTTTACTAGGAATTTAAAAACAGTCCAAATTCGTCCTCAATCAATGAATCACCTTAAGGAATACAGTAACTCGCTTACAGGAGATTCGCGAGTGTTTCGATGGACTTACCTCCCGTACCATACGGGGGATGAACCGTTGTCGTCGACTCGGGCCACGACTCCTATGCCGTGTGCGAACCCGAGGGGCCGAGACGATATAGTAATCGTCGTCCTTCCCTGCACACAGTTTATATAATAATTTTTTTTTTTTTTTTTAATAATAATACCCTTCCGTAGGGTTAAAAAAAATAAATTCCAATTGTTTAAAGTCCAAAGTCCAAAATAAATAAATAAAAAATTACAGTTTTCCTCACACACTCAAAAAAATTAAAAATTAAATCCTAAAATTGTCCTTTTTTTTTCTTCTCTTTTCGCTTTTCGCTTTAAGCTTTTTCCTCTCCAAGTCCTTAGTTTTCACTTTGAACCTGCAAAATAAAGACAAAAAGAAACGTAAAAAGGAACAAACAATTCTAAAAAAAAAATAATAAACCTAAAAAAAAAAAAAAATTCTACCTAAGCACAAATCCGCGTCGGCGGCGCCAAAATGATTAAAGATTTTTCGTGGGGTTGTAGTAATGAGGTTCAAACTCTCGGACTTGTGAAGGTAATGGATTTTTAGATTTATAAAAATTATATACACAAAAATATTAACAATGGCGCAAGAGGTACTGGGGTTTAGGATTCCACCGAATTCGTTTCTTAAGGTTCAAATAATGATTCTTTTAACAATTATAGCTCAGTAAATATATAAAATATATTGACTCTTATTTTTGCCAAGATAAATTCTCCAAATATTAGATGTAAATGTTATGCATGAGGCATCAAATCATCTAAGCTAAGCATGCCGCATCAAATTAAATGACAACTAATTTTTTCAAATCATAATTTTAATTAAAATTAGTGCAAAAGTCATGAGAAGAATTAAATATAATTACCCAAGTGTGAAATAAGGCTTCCTCCATCACCCCAGTGTTGGGGTTTAGCTCCTCATATTAATCATAATCTCAAAATACATGTATTAAGCTCAAAAAGTTGATTAAAGGGAGTAAAACAAGTGAACAGAAATAACTGTTGCAAAGGCGATGTTCACTGTTACAAAAGGAAGAACGATAAAAAGATAAACTGTCGTTGTAGCGTTTTAAACCCACACTACGACCCACGAGTCGTTGTCGCTGTCACTGTTGAAGAACGACTGCTCTGGCAGGTCCGTTCTTCGTGTTCTTCATCATCAGCAGCAGCAGCAGCAGAGTTTTGTTAAACTCTGATTTCGTCTTCTCTAGCTCTCCCTAGCTCCCAAAACTCTCGACAGCCCTTCTACTTGACCCAAGGAGTTAATTTATACCCAACAGCAGCATTTAATCCCTCGCAATAACTCCATATAATTCTCATTTACTCGGGATTTTTTTTATTTATTTTCTTCACTGTCAGCCAAGATACGATCTTTTCCACCTCTTCTGCCTGCTCAAATGAGTTGTAATACTTCCATAAGCCACATACAAACTTTATAAGAGAAGATATCTTCCCCTGTTTGTCCACAAACTTTCCAAATTTAGCTCACAGTGCACCCGATAATATCTTCCCCTGTTTAACTTTGATTTCCTCCCACGGCTTACTTGGCCCATTTTGCTCGATCAAAATGCTTGTACTAACTCTGTCCTGTGAATTCAAGCCCAGCCCACTTGATTTCAGGTGTTGAATCTCGCAAAAACACGTCCAAAAATTCAACTCCAAATCATGCAGACGATAATTAAGTTTCCCGCCAATTTTGGAATTTGAATTTGGGAAGAAAACTGGCCTCCCCCTAATCCTGTACGGGTGTCCCTTTAGCAATTTGGGCTGAAATAGTAATTCTTGGGTGGAAATAGTAATTTTTCTGGGTTCCTCTGGGACGTTTCCGGTGCATTTCTGGGGTGCCTTTAGTACTTTTCTTCGGGGTGTAAATCATCACTTTTTGAGCAACTCTTTCCACGGAAGGGTATTTTCCCCAAAAACACCTAAACAAACATAAAAACACCGTAATAAGAACAAATGGGTACTAACAAAATACACAAAAGAGATGAAAATAGACACATAAATGTGTCTATCAGCTATGCATACTTAAGGTGACTGGTTTGTGAGTTTTTCCAAAACCAAACTCAGCAGAAATTCTCGGTTCGAGAACTTTTGCCAGTATGCGTACGGGTACGCATACTTAACCTGTCTCCTTCACCAATTCCACATATATGCATACTATTGGCTTCCGGTTTATGGACTTATACACTAATGTGCGAACACACTATATATGCTTATATCCAAAGATGGTTACATCATCAACTCTTTATTTCAATCATTGAAACATTCTTCTATAATGTCAATATCCGTTTTCACACACTATCAACATCAAAGCAATTTTCAAGATATTAAAATAATCATTATTGAAACCTTCCAAGTCTTATACCAAATGATTGTATCACAAAAACCATGTAAGATGTTACTCGATAATTTTCTCATGATATAAGATGAACTTGGTCGAAGCGAAAGCTTACCAACACATATTTCGATAAATATGTAAGCGAGATATACTCAGCTGGAAATATCAAATGTGTATAGAAATAACTATATTGTAACATGATTTATGTCTCAATATAGGAGATAGTAGAAATAGACTTTTCAAGTCATAGATAAGTTCAAGTCTCCACATACATTTTTTCGAAGAAGTTCCACAAGCTCCCGTTAGTAGTTCTTCGTCTTCAAGAGATGAACGTTGAGAGATTTAAGCTCAACTACATTATTTATGTCCTAGTCCGAGACATCTACAAATAGGATACAAATCAAGACTTATAGTTTTGATCACTAACATTGACAAACATGCTTGAGATAGCAACGCATGCGAGTTCGACCGAGCAATGCTCTAACAATCTCCCCCTTTGTCAATTTTAGTGACAAAACTATCAATACATATGGTTTACAAAAAAGATAAAAAAATGTAGCTTCTTATCCACATGCTTGATCTCCTTGGTATCTTCAACGCGACTCGAAATCTTCGTCACCTCCAAGTACACCATGATCCTAAAGGTTGTAAGTTCAACATCACAATTGTTAAAGATCCATAGCTATAACAATAAGAAAACAATATGCTCTCAATCATTGTTATACAGTGTCATAGTATTATTACACAACATCAAAGTTCAATTGTATCACAACTTTGACAATAAGACTATGGTGATATGCATCACTCCCCCTTAGTCAATACATATATTAACATGAAAACCACTCCCCCTTACATAATGATCCGTAAACCATATGTATTTGTAGTGTGAACTACACATTAATTCTCCCCCTTTTTGTCAACAAAATTGGCAAATGTACAAAATTAGTAGGATCCTAATAAAATTTCCACGGAGATTCATGACCAAAACGTGTATTAACATACCAACAAATTTAGATGCAATCATAAAGCCGAAGCTAAATGCATTCATCAAGGAGTTAATGAAGATACAAGATAACCCCTAAAAATTCCACAGCCGCACTCCCCACAAAGATTTGGCAATTAAGCACAAGTTTAAAATGAACTCTCCCCCGTAAAATTTCATCCTCGAAGGAAAACAAAGGCGACCTTATTTTCACAAGAAAAGAAGGATTTCTTGGATAACCAAATCACATGAAAACATGAATTTGTATCCAAAAATATTCAATTGAAATAACCACAACAGAACCCATGGTTAGTTCAATAAAAAAAATACAACCAAATTAATCATAAGAGAACCCATGATTAATTCAATTGGAATACACAACCAAATTAACCACAAAAAGAGATCAATTTAATTGGTCATGCTCAACATGATAAACTTACGGAGCAACAACTAAAATAACCAAAAGAGAATGATTAATTTAGTTGGTCATGCTCAATCATAAGGAACCTTACGGAGAAACAACTAAGTTAGACATAAAAGAATGTTCAACTCAATCATTTATTCTCAAACACAAGAAACCTTACAGAGCAACACAGTATGTGCACATAAGTGTGGGTCGGAGATTGACCAATACTGCGGAATAGACAAGGACTCATTCTATTTTCCATCACTAGTTTCACAATGACATATAATAGACTTAATCCTTGTACACAAAAGTTTTATCCTTCTTTTTAGTCAAAATATGACATAAAAGGCTTTAACTTTTGTAATGTCAAAATTTCATTCTATCTTCCATCAATACATTCATACCGACATAATAGAGATAACTTTTGAACAAGTATGGGACAGTTACAGGTTTAAGGACGTAAATAACATATCCCATAATAATTTGCAATATATAAAATCATAAAGATTAAAATTTCAAAAATCATCTTCCAAAAAACTTAAAATTTAAATAAATAAATCTAAAACATGAAGATGACAATCGTTGGACATAGCTATGTATATTCACAGTAATGGTTATTCCAAACCCTAGTTATTATTCTAAAGCACAAGAAATAAATTCTTTAAAGAAGTTTCCTAGACATATAAGTTGATTTGTCCTTGGAGGGTAGAATCAATATTTTTCGCATGGATTTACACCAAGAATAGCTACCAAAGGCGTATAAAAATATTTTCTTAACAAAGATTAACATATAAAGTCATTAATGACCATGCACCATAGTTCACATAAGATGATTGTGAACATTCAAGAATCCCATAGCAAAGCATACTACTGTCCACTCTTGATTTTCCTTCTTTCTGATTCACCAACAACATTCTTGTAAAATCTACAAATGATCAATACTCCAAGATTCCAAGTCCAAGAGAAGTAGAACAAGTGCGACGAAACCGAGCAAAACACTCAAAAACAAGAGACATGACAAATAACAATCTTACCTAATCTAAATTCAATAATTCTCATCTCCATTTCGAAGAGAATTCAAAGAGGAAGAGAAAGAAAAAAGAAAGAGGTCATTCTGAGTTCGGACGATGAAGATACGGCCAAAACAAGTTTACCGAATATCGACGTCTACATGCAAGTATGCATATGGGTATGCAAATGGATTTTCAGTATGAAAACGGGTATGCGAACGAATTTTCCTGTATTTTATTACAAAAAATTATTTGTAAACTGGAAAGCAAACAAGTAAGCATACCTGAAGTGTACCAAGAAGGTCAGAACATCCCGGAAAACTATTTTCAACCCGGAACATTTAAGAACATCAAACACAAATCAAGTTAGCTAGACATGAACGATACACAAGGTACATGGTCATAAAACTTTCTCAAGTTTAGAGACACGCCTTTTTAGAAGAATCCAATCGAATTCTACAACGTTTCAAAATCATACCCAACATAATATGTGTGCCCCCAGTTCTTGTGCTTCCCTCAATACATAACATGGCATTTCTTGGTGAGAATGCACTTTCAACACAATCAAGTTGTGTTGAGGTGAGTAATGTCTTTCTTACCAGGGCACTAAAAAAGAGTTTCTTTCCAATTACTTTTGCATTCAACAAAGTTCAGAAACATCCAAGAATCTGTTTTTACAAGTTTTGCAAAAGACTTTAGAGAGATACACAAAAATTTGAGTCCTTGATGTCTCATTTTAAAACTTAATAAAAATAGTGTTTGCAGATAATGTTTAGTACTGCGCAGGGAAACTCTTTTGGTGTAAGAAGACATTCTGATATGTTTACAATAGTAAACAAAACGATTATCATTACATAATGTATCAAGAATTGACCAATGAACTGATTCATGCTTTGAGGTGATACCGTCAGATGACTGAGATTTGAACTCCTCTTGTAATACGTTTAGTTTACTACATCAATTGGATTACACAGAGGAGGAGCATTGCTCTCACTAATTAGTAAATCAATATCAACCTCGGCATGAGTATTATTCATCATAACTTTATTTAGCTTATCAAGAGATTCTTGCTCTTTCTGGAGGTATAACTCAACATCAATAGATAAGCTCTCAAGCTTCTTTCCAAGTACTGAAAACACTTCAAGGGATTTTTAACCTGGTGGAGGTTTAGATAGAATTTCTTCTACAGATTTTATTAAATCAGTCATGGAAGATAATTCTAAAATCCCTGGATCTAGTGGTGCGTTTAGTAAGATAACACTACTGTCCATATCAGATTGCTACAAACACAGACTTATAAGGTCTTTAATGTGTTTGCCTGCTCTGATACCAATAGAAAATACGGGGGTCTAACAACCACACCCAACAATTCGTTTGGCAATCTGAGAGGACTTACTCCAATACACTTTCTAGAGAATCAACTAGACATTCAGACTCAATCTAGATTAAAGTATATGAAAGAGTTAATATCTCTAACTCTTAATTTAATCCGCAATCAGCAAATACAAATCTTCGAGCCTGATTGAATATAAGAGAAATTACTTGAACGGTACCAAAGACCAATGTTCAAGTATCAATCAATATAAATCAACAACCAAAGGTTGGATATTCTAATTGATTGATCTTAACGCACAACCTGTGATATTTCAATTATATAAAAAAATATAATGCGGAAAAGAAATAACACAGACACCAGAATTTTGTTAACGCGGAAACCACAAATGCAGAAAACCCCCGGGACCTAGTCCAGATTGAACACCACACTGTATTAAGCCGCTACAGACACTAGCCTATGACCAATTAACTTCGGACTTGATTATAGTTAAACTCTAATCAATCTCACACTGATTCAAGGTACAGTTGCGCTCCTTATGTCTCTGATCCCAGCAGGATACTACGCACTTGATTCCCTTAGTTTATCTCAACCACAACTAAGAGTTGATACGACCCAAAGTCGAAGAATTGATAGACAAATCTGTCTCACACATAAAAGTCTATAGGATTGAATAAATTTGTCTCCCACAAAAATACCCAAGAGTTTTTGTTCCGTTTTTTGATAAATCAAGGTGAACAGGAACCAACTGATAAACCGGACTTATATTCCCGAAGAAAAACCTAGTATTATCAATCACCTCACAATAAACTTAATCGATCAGCGAAACAAGTTATTGTGGAATCACAAACGATGAGACGAAGTTTGTTTCTGATTACTTTTTTATCTTGCCTATCGGAGATATAAAATCTCGAGCCAATTATTTCAATTGCACTCAACACGATAGAAAAACAAGATCAGATCACGCAACTACAAATATAATAGTTGGGTATGGCTTCATAATCATAATGAAGTCTTCAAGTCGTTAACCTACAGGGTCTCGAGAAGAAACCTAAGGTTAAAGGAGAATCGACTCTAGCAAAACCAACTAGTATCACACAGGAGGTGTGGGGATTAGTTTTTCCATTTGCTAGATTTCTCATTTGTATAGTTTTCAAATCAGGGTTTGCAATCTAAGTTACCTTGGTAACAAAGCATTCAATAATCACCGTTAGATGAAAAACCTGATTCAACCAAGCTAATTTCTTTCAACCGTTAGATTGAAACTTAGCTTGTCACACACAAATGAAATGTACTCATTTAGGTTTGAGTAACCGTACCTAAACGTATACACTTAGTTGGTTCATAAATATTTGACTAATTGTTAGCCATATGAGCACTTTCATATTGACCGTATTCATCTTTCTCATAACTAGTTCAAATGACTCATAAGAACTAGTTCAAGAGTTGTTCAATTGCTTAGGTATTTATTCATAAACACAATTGAAACAAAATCGGTTTGATTCACTTGAACCAATTCATGAACAATATAGTCTCGGTTTGCAAAGATTGCATTCCTTATAATTTATTGTTTTAAGTTCATGAACAACCGATTTGAGAAATAACCAGCTTGGGTACGCGTACGGGTATGCGTACGTTAGCTACCGGATTTGAGTTTACAAACTCAGCAGAAATTTTTGGTTCGAAAACTTCCGTGGGTACGCGTACGGGTATGCGTACCTAAGGTGTCTGGTTTACTAGTTTGTAAACTTACAAACTCAGTAGAAATTTTCGGTATGAAAACTTTCGTAGGTACACGTACGCAACCTGTCTCCTTCACTAATACCGCATGCACACATATACACGCAATTGGTTTCCGGCACATGGATTTATACACTAATGTGCGAAAATACTATATATGCTTATATCCATAGTTGGAAATATCAACTCTACATTTCAATAATTGAAATATTCTTCTATAATGTTATAACAATCTTTATTCACGACTATCGTCATCAAAGTTATTTTCAAGATTTAAACGTCTTCATGACTTGCGTCACGGGTAAAGATGAAAATGGTTAAAGCAAAAGCTCACCAACACATATTTCGAGAAAAAGATACGCGAGTAAACTCGGCTCGAAATAGCAAATGTGTATGTATGAAAACTATCATACTTATATGACTTTGTCTCAAGTAGGAGATATAATAGACTTTTGAGTGGCAGATAAGTTCAAGTCTCCACATACCTTTTTGTCGAATGAAGTTCCACTTATTCCTCGAGTAGTTCTTCGTCTTCATAATATGATCGCCATAGAGTCTGGAGCTCAAATGTACTTAACTATCCTAGACCGAGAATTAGTCATAAGTAAACTAGAAATCAAGACATATAGTTTTGATCACTAATATTGACAAACATGCTTGATATAGCAACGCATGTGAGTTCGACCGAGCAGTGCTCTAACAGTTCACACACATTGTTTATATCCATTCAAGGTTATATATTTTAAATTCTCATTTCAATCATTGAAACATTCTTAGAGGATGTTAAATAGAGGTTATTCACAAACTATTTTTCATCAAAGCGATTTTCAACATATTGAAATGATCAACATGACTTTCGTCACTTGTAAAGATGAACTTGGCCAAAGAGAAAGCTTACCAACACATATTTCGAGAAAAAGATAAGCGAGATAAATTTGGCTCGAAATATCAAATGTGCATAATCGAAGTCTATATAGCAATATGACTTTTGTCTCAAGAAAGGAGATAAAGTAGATAGACTTTTGAGTGATAGATAATTTCAAGTCTCCACATACCTTTTTGTCGATGAAGTTCCACCAGTTCCTTGAGTAGTTCTTCGTCTTTGTATGATGAAGGTCGTGGAGTCTAGATCTCAACTACACTTTTTATCCTAGTCCGAGACTTAGCTATAAGTAGACTAGAAATCAAGACTTATAGTTTTCGCAACTAAACTTGAAAAACAAGCTTGAGATAGCAACGCTTGCGAGTTCGACCGAGCGGTTCTCTAACAATATCCAATATGAGACTAATACCAACACGTCCTCTCACGTGTATCTAGACTCTTTCAGTCTAACAGATGGTCAAATAAAGGTGCAGTCAAATTGTCTGCTCTGATACCATGTTAAATTCCATGGGTCTAACTTACCTCTAAAACCGACTTGTAGGGTTAGAGTTTCCCAAGGCTTATTAACTACAAGATCATAAGTTGTCCATCCAATGGGCTTGTTATCTAACGTTTTTGCTATCCTAAAAACAAAATCACAAACGATTGTATGTTTTTTTGATAATTTTCAATGAAAAAGTACATTATTGAAAATAAAATAAAAGTAGCTTGTGTAGGTATTAAAGATGAATTCAGGGCATTGAAGGTTTCGAATGCTTGCGATCCATCATAACTAAGGGAATTCATTCTTACCTCCGGTTCCACATTTTGATTTTATGAGAACAAAGACTATGGAGTGAAGGTAACTACCAAATTGAATGAGAGAGTGGGTGAGTGAGTGAGGACTATGGAAAGAACTTTATTACAATCTAAGAAGGCGATGTTTAGCCGTTTGGGAATTTTTTTTTTACCCAGGCAGCTGAACGTTATCCGTTTACGTATATTTTAGTATTACTTTTAGCATTTAAATTACTATGGGATACTTACAAAAGAATTTAAAATTAATTAAAAAACTAAAACACAGTTTTAAATTGATTAAAAAGTTAAAAAAATACTTGGGAGGTAAATGTTCAGCCGCTCAAAGTATTTATTTTCTCAAGCGGCTGACCTTCAGCCTCTTAGTGTACGTTGTCGATCGCCCACTCCTTTAATTGAATGAGTATATGAATGAGCGAGTGTTCTCACTCCATATTAACATCTAATTTAGTGTTTTTTGATCAAACTCTTTCATTCAATAACCTTGTGTTAGAGCATTGCTCGGTTGAACCCGCGTTGGTATGTTAAGGTTGGTTGTCATATTTTAGTATCGAAACTCAAAATTCGCTTGATTAGAATTACTAGAGTCAACTTCGTTAGGTTAGAATAAGAAATCTAGAAATGTATAGATATACATGTATTACTTTGAAGTATACGTGGTAGGGATTAGAAAAATAAGGCGAGGAAACCTAGTTTTTCGTTAGGTTTGACTTGGAAACCTACCTACGTACATGTATTACTCTCCGTTAGGTTAGACTAGGAAATATACCTACATGGTAGTATTCTTCGGTATCCGATTCTGATAGTTTGTTTGTCTAGGTCTAGTTCACTTGTTAATCTAAATCTTGGTATATTTTACCCAACAAATGAGTTTATTAGATTAAACATAAGAGCTTTTGTTGTAGCTCAACTATTAAGAGTGGTTACCAAATAAATTAGTCATTTGCTGTTTGGAAGGCGATCCAAAGGAGTTGAGTGTTAGAAGTCTTCATAGCGACTGAAGCAACTTGAAATAGTAGATTCTATCTTGGGATTCGCTTGCCTTGTGCAGAGTGGTTGTAGGCTACGGGATACTGAGAATACTAAGTAACTAGGGGTAGATTAATTGGTCTGAACTGTACGAAGTTAGACTAATTGGTCTGAACTATACGAAGTTAGACTAATTGGTCTGAACTATACGAAGTTGGTAGTGTTCTTTGTATAGCGGCTTAACTCCGAGAGTATTCCAAAACTGGATTAGGTCCCGAAATTTTTTTGCATTTGCGGTTTTCTCGTTAACAAAATCTTATGTTGTGTTATTTACTTTACTTCCACGTTACTTAGATCGTCTTTATAGTTAAAAGTAAATACACTTTGTACGTTAATCCAACATTTAGGTTGATCCCTATAATTGTGTTCGGTTTGGAACTAAAACCATATACCGAGTATATAGCTCGTGGTTTTCTATCTTCTTGACGGTCTCTGTCTACATTAGATCACGCGAGGTATTAAACTTGTAGGTGGATATCGAAAAAATTATGGTATACTTGGTACCTTCGCCATTTCACCTTGCTTTAAAAAAGCTAATGTTCTAGGTAGAATCTTTTTTTTTTTTTACCAAGGTAGTTACTACTTACTAGTTCTGGCAGTTAGTTCTCACCGTTCGCGATGATTATCGTTTTGTATTTCGTTCTTATTTTTTGTAACTCTCGAAACTAATATTTGCAACAACACCATCTCTAGGCAGTTCAGAAAAGGTTATTTCATTCACCTCTTATGGCGTGCTTTGCTTTGAATCAAGAGATCTTGTATATAGAAAACTCAGGACCACAAAAATTTAACCTCCCTAAGATGGTCCCCTTGGTAAGGCTTTGGATCCAGGGTTTGTGCCTTCATCCTATCCACTGTACTCATAATCAGTGTCTTTGATATTCCAACTCTTTTTCTTGTGCCCCTTTACATATCCCAAACATGATCTCTCTGTTTACACAAAGGGTTAATGTTCTCTGTTGCCATGTACCGATGTTGAAAATTCTTCCGAATCTTTCAAAATGACTTCTGAAAATGAAAACAATAATTTTCTTTTAAGTTAGAGGCTTAGGTAGAGAATCAAATTTCATTTTGGGGATGACTTCCAAAAATATGGGCATAAAATATCAGAATGACTTCTGAAAGCAAAACTTGATATAAAACTGGTATTGGATAGAGAAACTGTCCTTGGTCTTCTCATCCTTGTTTTTTCCTTTGACCGTAAGCAGCAGACAGCAGTTATTAAGGTATGCAACAAAACTGACCAACCAAACCAGATGTTGCATACTCCCTCCGTCCCTATTATATAAGTGGAATATTGAATTTTCCTAGTCCCACTAAATAGGCGGGATTCTAATTTCAAGATACCTTTTGACCCATATAACCTTATTTATGTTCTATTGGAAATTGTATTGAGAATAAGACAAAGGATAAAAACAGGAAAAAAACATGAAAATTTATGAAAACCAAACAATTTCTTATTCTACGAGATTTTAACTTCTCCGCACATGTAATAGGGTTGGAGGGAGTATTTACGAAGTCAAGGTTCCCTACACACTAAAACCATAAACAGTAAAAAGTGTAAATATCAGTGGAAGGTTGAATTCAATTTGACACACTTCCATCATTTATTTAGAAATGTAGGAACAGTTGTGGTTGTTGAGCCTATTCTTCTTCTTCTTCAAAACATTTCATATTTTTTCTGCTTGAATGCAGCAAGTAGAGAAAAAAGTTTTACTTGGATGGATTATTTCAAACTATGACAGTCTACCATGTGTTTGATAATATTGTTCATCATATCAGTTGAACCAACACTTCTCGTTCATTTTGATCAAGCTCCCGAGTCTCAATCGATGTCATCTACCGCTGTTTTCCGTTACTCCATTGTAGGACTAAATGGTTCTCAAATTTGCCAAAGACATCCAAAGTGCATTACATGCGAATTTTGGTAGTTTGGTACCAATCAAAACTAAGGGTCATGGAGGTCGTCGATTTGTTTTCAGAGTATGTCAATATTTTTGCATTTGTTTTTCTTGTTTCTTATTTGTATTTTAACAAACTGAAGTCACTGAAACCTTAATGGCACTGTTATCATGATTGTTTCTTTTGCAGCTTGTAAATCTAACCAAGACGGATATCATCACAGTCGGGAACAGCTGCCTCTTCCGTTGCACCGATTGCATTCTTGTATGGTATGTTTATCGTTTGAGCCTTTATAAAATGGTTTTACAAAATCATCTAAAAGCAAATAAGAGAAAATTTATAAATGAACTTGTATCTTAGATATTACAAGACCAAGTGTGAGGCTGACTACCAGATTCCCAGGAGTAACCACTAAGGAATTCAACATCCAAGTGGTTGCCGAGTTTTCGGAGCCAGTCTTCGGTTTTCAGATCTCTGGAGTAGAGGTTGTAGGGGGCAGTATTACAAGGCAGGTGATGTGGTAACACTCGAAACTAAATGCATCAAAGTGAGTGTTGAGGTTTTCACTTTTAAGAAATTCTTGCAGATTTGAAGAGCATACAAAAACTATATACTCGTTGATGATCCTCGGAGGTACTGAGAGTGAGATATCCGTTTTCATTCCCGAAGGAAAAGCAAATGACATTTCTGTAAATCTAAATCTTGCCTCCGACCAATTGGAAACAAGGAAGTGTAAGAGCTGTTCTTTCTCTTTTAGACAAGATATCTCAATGCATTTACGAATGGCTCTTATGTCCAAGTTTCCACAGATTCGACCCCTGCAATATCTGCTCTACTACACTCGTTCGTAACTGCTGGACTATTGGCAACATCACTAACAGCTGCTGTTCTTACCCTTTCCTCTACAAATCTTGTAGCAATAGGTGCTTCAGGTAGCGGGACTAGCAACGTCGTAATTTCAGATCCATCAATGAATCTTTTGGTATGTATTACAGATATTTGATAGTGGTAATGCAGAATCATTTAAAGAGTCTAGGAATATAAGCTGGACAGAACTGTTACAAAAGCTTTATGGTTTGGGTATGCATGTATCCCATAGTTTTTGTTATTCTTTGCGTAGGGCATGGTCGGACACCTTCAAGTATTTGTCTTTTCAGACAGGATGTCGCGTAATCTACCTCTGTAGTATACTGAGACAACAAAAGGACTCAGATGGCTGATTCCTCGTGAGGACCTTCCATGGAAGAAGGAAAAGTCATCTATCTGGAACTATTATTCTTTGTCTAATAATGAAAATGAGATTTCATTAAGTCAACAAGATGAATTAGAAGTCATGAATGGCTCGGAGATCAGTGGTCTGCAAGAGCTACCATATGTGGGCATAAAAAATACATTCTATGGACAACCTCTTGATGCTGATGAATATTTCATTCATTTCATGGTGAGTTTTTAGTGCACATGGTTAAGTTTCTGAATTTATTTCTGTAAGAACTTATGAATCGAAATCCTTCACCGGTTTTCTGACAGAGACAAGAACCATTAGCCGCAATGTATCTTATGACGGCGGAGAATTATACTGGGTAATAACCATTTTCCTAATTATAAATAAATGTAATACTGAGATTGTACTATAAACAGATGGAGAGACTTGGAGATGAACTTGTTTTGGCTAGGAATTGGTTGTGGCGGTTTACTAGTAAGCCATTTTCTAATTGTACTTTTCCTAACATGGAGGACTGGAACATCTGTTCACTTTACGCTATCGGTACCAAGATTTGAGCTCTTTCTTTTGGTCCTCATCCTCCCTTGTATCTCTCAATCAGCAGCATTTGTCCTTAGAGGTATCAAGCTAAACAATCAAACTTCTATTTCCTTGTCAGACAACTTTTGTCATTTTAGTGTTTTGTATATTGATACCATTTGCCGTTTACATAGGCCATACAACAGCAGGAATTATCACAGGCGCATTGTTGTTAGCTATACCTGTAGCAGTTATCTTATCGGTCAGCCTATTCTTGATAGTTGCAGTATTCACCAATAATTTTGTCCAATACAAGGAAATTACCTACAAAAATGTTAATAAACCATGGAATACGAAGATGCTTGATCTGTTCATAGGGAATAGTACACAAGGCAAGTGGTTCTACAAGGAAGGCATGCCTTCATCATTCCTCCCAGGATTTGGGTTGTTGTTCGAGGATAGGAAGGGTCCTCCAATTTTAGTTTCAGTTGATCATAATGACTCCAACAACGTACGCAAGTGGACCTACAGTAGTGAAAGTGGGATTGGAAGAATGAAGGTTGTGAACATAGTCAAAGACAGTGAAGCAGCTAAAATTTCCATATCTACGAAACTCCTTGGTTGTTCGAGATCAGCCTATGTAATTCTAGACCTTCTACGAAGAGTCACTTTGGGATTCATCTCTGGAGCTTATTCATCACCTAGATCAAGCCAAAGTATTGTAGCCTTTTCTCTGACAGTAGTGCAGCTCTTGTGTCTGTTTGGTCTCAAACCGTATATTAGACGAGGGGTCCATGTCGCAGAGAGCGTATCCCTCTTATGTGAAGCATCCAGCTTCGGATTATTTATCTTCTTGGGACACAAGAGTTTCTTTGAAGACAGGACTTCGGGTATTGGAATGCTTACTCTCTTATTCACAAGCTTTTTAGCTCAACTTGTCAACGAGTGGTATGCTCTAATAAAATGCCTTGTGGAGCTCCCTCAACTTGGAAATGTATCATTCAATCTAGGAATAAAATGTGTCGCCAAGGGTCTCATCCTGCCTTTCCTCCCACGGAAGCATTGGCCAAGATTTCTGCATGGGTCGTCTCAGCCGGAAACCGGCTTAGTTCCAGTCATCCCACTTGGCTCAGAGACAAGGGACATTGGAGCAAGACATATTGATCACCCTTTAAGTGCCATGAGTGCAACTATTGTTCCTGTTCTGGGTCCTGGTTCGTCAAGCGTCACCAAAATCCAAGCACAAGGGTCCATGTTCTCAAAGACGCAATTAGTGAAGAAGGAAGTGGAAGAACAACGACGCAAAGGAATTGTTTTGGAGACTGACAATGAAGCAAGGAAGCTGAGACAATTGGCAAAGGTTAGTTTTCCTGGTTTTCCCGTCGTCGAGCAGGGTAGTTGCAGCTATTCCCAAGAGGGCGATTATTCTCTGACTCAAACAACACACTGTAGTACATAACTAATCAAAACATCTTACCAACAATGTATAAGGGGTTGTCTGTTTTTCTATGTAAAATCTTGACTTGGGTCCTTGTGTTTACTTATGGGTGATTTCTGAATCGAATATGACTAACAATTGGGGTAGATAGATGCATAGCGAGCCTCTAAGTTTCAGTGCTACAGTTTACAGCCAACAGCTAAACGAACTCGCATCTCCGGTTAAAATCCGACTTCAGTTATGGTGATTATTACCTTCCAACATGTTTTTTTTTTATTGCACCTGACTCGGCCTCCGGATCTGAGTCAACCCCGTGACTAGACATTAGTCAGATGTCAGATTGTTTTTTCTTTTCTTTTTTTTCTTCAAATTTTGAGTCAGGTCTACCTCACTACCTGACTCGGACCTGTTTGAGTCGGGTAACAAAATGTCCCGACTCATGGGACCAAGTTATTGGCTCCCATATTTTTGAGTCAGATGAGTCAAATCCGATTAAGAAACAAATATATTTATTCAGATTCAGAAGAGTCAGATGATTTCAATTAGATCTAGGTGAGTCAGATCAAAATCAGATCCAAGAAAAAAAAAAAAAAACACAAACATGGTGTTCATCGCCATTGACAAATACCAATAAGTCATTGTTATTTAAAGCCAAATCACATTTGGCTTGAAAACATGAGCGGAGCTAACATGGTGTTCATCACCATGGCCAAACACCAATAGTTCATTCTTGTATAAAGCCAAGTCACATTTGGCTTGACAACAGGGGCAGAGCTATTTCCAAGCTTTCCGGAGCTAAAGCCCACCATAAAGAATCCTAAACGCAATTTTTTTTTGCTGTAAAATTTAGAACGATTTTTTGGGCACCGTGGTTCATTTTTGGGACCGTTATAATAGGATAGGAGAATGTGTAGTGTGTGTTGAAATGTGATGTATGTTATTGGGAGAGAACTATAAGTGTGTGCAACACACATGAGAAATGTAAGAGAGACTGATAGAGTCGAGTCCTAGCTAAATATTCTCATATGTCATGTAAACTCAATTTGATTCAAATCGTCAGCAATTTAGACGTGAGATTTTTCAATTTTACTATGGTATCATCGAAGGGGAAGCTTAACCAAGTCGATCCTTAGACTTGACCTAAAATTTCATCACCACATGCACCATTAAATCGATTTTCTTCTGCTGTTGCAGCTGCTGATGCTGTTTTTCATCAACTTCTGTTGGTGCTTCATCCAAAATAAAATTCTCTGATGTAATTAGGTTTGTAATTGACTGATTCTCAAATATATCACAGTTGTTCATGAAGTTTGATTGAAGATTCATGGAGTATTTGGTATGGAGTATGTTCTTGGGGTTTTTTTGGACGAAATTAGTTTTTTTTTAATACATGCTACGTCAACAAGCAAGATTAAGCATGTATTTTGGATTTAGAATTCAGTTTAGTCCTTGAGCTCTTGGTTATTTTGGATTTCCAGTTTGGTTGTTTTGGATTTGAAATATCTTAACTCAACAACTAAAATTTGAGTCTCTGCTGGTAATCTCCAACTTTATCTGTAGATTACTTTATATTTGATCTCATGTGTTCAATTTCTACATAACTCATCCAATTTCACCTTCAACCGAAGTTTGCCATCATAATTAGCTTGTTTTTGCATCTAATTTCTTAATCAATATCTATTGTTTTTATTCCCTGATGTCAAAAGGGTCTGAGCGTGTTCTAGTCCTCTACACCAAGGTCTAGTTAGGGTGAAAACTTAAAGTCATTTCACTCGACTGGATTCAAAATTAAAAAAGTTTAGAGTTTATGGGAGTGCTTAATGACTCATTCTTCATACTTCCGACCTCAATTCATATTTCAAGGAAGTTATCACTGCCGTGTTGAAGTATCTTTCGGTTTTAATGATGTTTCTGCGTTTGGACTTCGAATTGGAGTTGGTGAGTTACATAAGTAAAAGTTGAAGTTCTTTGTTGAATTTGTATATATATAGTGTGCAACCTGGTGTTAAGTTTTGCATTTGTGTTCAATATGCAACCTATTGTTCTTCTATTTTTCATATTTCCTGAATAATACCGCTAAAGTTCATCTTCAATGGTGCTTTTTTACTTCCAGTTATTATGTGAGTGAATAATCCAAATTACTCAGGCCTTACGGAGAATAATCAAATGTTAATAATACATTTGAGAATTTGCTTCACAGTGCACTGCTACAATAACTGAAAATTAGGAATAAGTGATTTTGGGAATAATACTTCAATATGATCTTTAAAACAACATTTTGCATTTGTTTGGTGGTGCGTTACCACTTACCAATGATGCAATTTTTTTTCTTTCGGGTATTTTTATAACACATCAGTTGATAGTGGTGCTTGAAAACTCTGGGGTACCAAGATATACCACCAACTTTTTCTTAGGCAATCTATATGGACAAACTCAACACAAGTTCGAGAGTAAAAAGTGAAAACGTGGGGCTCTAACAACCACACCCAATATTTCGTTTAACAATCTATATGGACAAACTCCAAGATACTTTCAAGAGAATCAACTAGACAATCAGACTCAACCATTAGAAAAGTATATCAAAGAGTTATGTCTCAATTTCACAATTCAATCCGTAATCAAGCAAATCAGAATTTGCGAGCCTAATTGAATAAGAGAAATAACTTGGACGGTATCACAAACCAATATCCAAGCGTAAATCAATTCAATCGACAACCCAAAATCCGGAATCAAGAACTGATTGAACTTACGCACAACCTATGATATTGCAATTATAAAGAAAATATAATGCGGAAACGAAATAACACAGACACCAGAAATTTTGTTAACGAGGAAACCGCAAATGAAGAAAAACCCTGAGACCTATTCCAGCTTTGTACACCACATGTATTAAGCCTCTACATACACTAGCCTACTACCAATGAACTTCGGACTGAAATGTACTTGATCCCTAACCACTCTCACACTGATCAAGGTAAAATTGCGCTCCTTACGTATCTGAACCCCAGCAAGATTTTACGCACTTGATTCCCTTGGATGATCTCACCCACAACTAAGAGTTGCTACGACCCAAAGTCGAAGAATTGATAAACAAATCTGTCTCATACAGAAAAGTCTATTGAGATAGATAAATCTGTCTCCCACGGAAATACCTATGAGTTTTGTTTCGTCTTATGATAAATCAAGGTGCACACCAATTGATAAACCGAACTTATACTCCCGAAGAACAACCAAGTATTATAAATCACCTCACAATAATCTTAATCGTATGAAAGCGAAACAAGATATTGTGGAATCACAAACGATGAGATGAACATGTTTGTGACTACTTTTAATCTTACCTATCGGAGATAAATCTCAAGAAAATCTTAGAGAAGATATGACTCAATCACGATAGTAAAAGTAAGATCAGAACACACAACTACAAAGAAAATAGTTGGATCTGGCTTCAATCCCAATGAATTCTTTAAGTCGTTAAAGGTTAAAGGAGAATCGACTCTAGTCGCAACTAGTATCACACAGGAGGTGTGGGGATTAAGTTTCCCAGTTGCTAGAGTTCTCCCTTATATAGTCTTAACATCAGGGTTTGATAGCTTTGGAACAAAGAAATCAATATTCACCGTTAGATGAAACCTTATCTAAGAGCCAAGCTAAGTTTGCTTGAAACCAAAGAAATATCTCTCCACCGTTAGATGGTCTTACCTTGTTACACAAAAATGAAATGTACCTTCATTCAGATATGGGTAACCGTACTTAAACGTGTACACTAGGTTGGCTCAACAATAGTTAACAGAAGTTTGCCTTATGAACACTTTCATATCAACCTTATTCATCTTAACCACAACTAGTACAAATGACTCAAATGAAACTAGTTATAGAGTTGTTCAATTGTTTATATTCTCATAGAAGTATACAAGACAAAATTGAAGCAAAATCGGTTTGATTAACTCGAATCAATTCATCAACATTATAGCCACGATTTTCAAAAGATTGTAGTCCTTACTATATAAATATGTATTAGTTCATGGCATGCACAACCGATTCTAGAACATAACCCACTCAAGTATGCAAACGGGTACGCATACCTAAGTAGCCGGACTTGGACTATGTTCAACAGTACATGTACGCATACTACACCGATCTTCACCCGACCTCGCCAGTACACATACGGGTATGTATGCATACTACACCGGTCTTGGATCAACATATTTGCAACTACGCACATTATGTCAATCCAATTATGGTTAAGTGTTCTAAACTCTATTTCAATCATTGAAACAATTTTAGAGGACGACAATAGTTGTCTTACACAAACTATTAACATCAAAGCAATTTTCAAGTGATTTAATAATCAATACGAAACATTCTGAGTCTACATCGAATGTCTGTCTCACACAAATCATATAAGATTTTACCAGGAAATTTTCACATGATCATCTTTTGACTTTCGTCAAGAATATAAGATGAACTTGGTTAAAGCGAAAGCTTACCAACACATATTTCGAGAAATATGTAAGCGAGTTAAACTCAGCTAGAAATATCAAATGTGTATAAATCGAATATTATATAGCTATACGACTTTTGTCTCAATATAGGAGATAGAGTACAAATAGACTTTCTGAGTGATAGAGTTTCAGTCTCCACATACCTTTGTTTATGAAGCTCCACAAGCTCTCCTTAGTAGTTCTTCGTTTTCAATTGATGAACACCGTGAAGTCTAAATCTCAACTACACATTATATCCTAGTCTGAGACATAGTTATAAGTATACTAGAAATCAAGACTTATAGTATTGATCACTAAAATTGACAACAAGCTTGAGATATAAACGCTTGCTAGTTTGACCGAGCAGTGCTCTAACAAAAACTCAATCAAGGAAAGTGCCTAGAGTTCTCTCTCTCTCTTTCTATCTCTCTATCTCTCTCTCTCTCGAGATTAGAACGTTTACAGAAACAAGTCTGTGAACCTAATCAACACATACAGTACTTGAATTGTACCAAAGCCCAATGTTCAAGTATTAATTAAGTCTTATCCAACAACAAGGTTGGACCTAGGAACTGTGATTAATCAACCACACAACCTGTGGTATTTCAATTATAAAGGTAAACAATATAATGCTGAAAAAGAAATAACACATACACCGGAAATTTCGTTAACGAGGAAACCGCAGATGCAGAAAACCCCCGGAACCTAGTCCAGGTTGAACACCAAACTGTACTAAACTGCTACAAACACTAGCCTACTACCAATTAACTTCATTCTAAAATGTAGTTGTTAGAGCACTGCTCGGTCGAACTCGCAAGCGTTGCTATCTCAAGCTTGTTTGTCAATGTTATTGATCAAAACTATGAGTCTTGATTTCTAGTCTACTTATAGATGCCTCGGACTAGGACAAAGATTGTGTAGTTGAGTCGTAGACTTCACGACGTTCATCATTTGAAGACGAAGAACTACGAAGGACAGCTTGTGGAACTTCAACAACAAAAGGTATGTGGAGACTGAAACTCATGTATCACTTGGAAAGTCTATTTCTACTCTATCTCCTATATTGAGACATAAGTCGTGTTACGATATAGTTTTCTATTATACACATTTGAGATTTCGAGCTGAGTTTAACTCGCTTACATATTTCTCGAAATATGTATTGGTAATCTTTCGCTTCGACCAAGTTCATCTTATATTCTTGACGAAAGTTAAAAGATGATCATGTTAAAATTGTCGAGTAACATCTTACATGGTTTGTGTGATACTAAAACTAATAGTTTTATTACAAATTTACTAAACTAAAACCAAGATACAATAAAAAATACAACTAAAACAATACTATCAATATACAGTTACTAAAGGATATTGAACTGGAAAAACAAGAAAAATAATAATTACAGACTCGATTAACACTAAAACTTTGTTGAAAGGTAAAGTACACAGAAACTGACATAAAATATCAAGTAGAAGTGACCGACCCATTCACATATCAAATGGGGTTTGTGCTTACTGTTGTGATATAATGAAAAATGCAGTTGCGACACATTCCTGGAATTTTAGAAAGAATATGCTTCCTATAATGACAATAAGTTCACCTTGGTCAGAATTTACGGACGATCTAGTACTCTAATAAAGGACCAAGGTGTTATAGTAACTAAGCTTGGCTTATGGATAAATCAGCAAAGATATTTTCTTTGGTTGCCTAGTTCAATGCTCAACAATATTATCCCAAATACTAAAAACAAAAACCAAATCAAAAAACTCTCAAAAGGACCTAATCTGGATCAAAAAAAAAAGACAATTGCAAGGAAAGCCATAATTCCTTGTTAGAGAAACCAACAAACACTGAGATCATTTGGTGTAGACTTGGAATGTTTCGTTATGGTTATTCAATAACTTGAAAATTGATTTGATGCTAATTACGCCTCTTGAATCTCAGCAGGATTCTGCGCAATTGATTCTCTTAGACGATGTCACCCACGACTAAGAGTTTCTTCAACCTCAATTGAAGACTTTAAACCAAATCTGTTTTCCATAGGGTAAGCCTATATAATTGATTTCCTGATTTACGATCTAAACATATGATCAGATCAAACGATAGATCCTGGTAATGGAAATCGATATCAACCTAGAGCTACCCACTCGTTTAGTACAAACTAAACCATTACAATAACCTACTAGTTCATGCGACGCATTGCTGGATATCTCCGACAGTATTCTATAACTAAGAAGAAATTCGACATCATTGTCCTCTTCTTCTTCTATCCTTAAAAAGTAACCTAGAGACTGGCCGTATCTGTATACGTTAAGGAGATTAAAGACTAGGTTTAAGTTGTTCTTGTTATGATCAAAATGAGAGGAAGCAAATCTTGGATCATGCAAAATTGATTTGTACCAGTACTTACTTGCGCAGCTCCATTTGGCTAGATCCCGAGCTGATAATCTGATGGCAATGTTTTCCAAGATTAGTTCCCCAGGAAGATGTGGACGTTCAGAGTTGAGTTCATCATCATCATCATCGATTTTAGTTCTTATAAGCCGCTGTTCTCACAGACCATGAAAGGTTTCCTGTTTCTCGAATACGTGACATCCATTAGCGCAATCGCTAGAATTAGGACACCTCAATTATAAATGCAAACTCTGAGAACCAACCGGATATCCACATCCGGACCGCCTCCCAGCCTTGACCACCGTTCGGCCTTGAACCTCTCCAGAACCAACTGGACTTTAATGGTCTGAGTACATAATTGTCAAGGTCAGGATTACTCTCAGTAGTATCAGTGTTGCTATCACTAGCATCACAAGTTGTCAGATGATGAGTTTGTAGAAATTACAAGCATAAGAATCCTCGCACATCAGTCATGTTCTCAGGTTTGGGCTTGGGCTGGAGTTTCCAACAAGGACATAACAAGCTAATAAATTCAAGAATTGAGATGGTAAAGTCTATGTGCCTGAATTGTTTATACCATAACTACAGGTACTAGAGACTGCCAACAGATAGAACATTTTCATGACAAGACATGGATATGCAACTAGAATGTAAACCATTCAAATTGAAAATTACCACCAGTTTTCGAAACAAAGCTGATTCTAAGATTTGAAATAACAATGCCTTGTGAAAACAAGACCTAGAAGAATTTGAGCAAACAACTCGCCGAAGCTTTTGGAAGACTTGAAATATTTGCCATTAGCCTTTTGCTTTTCCCATGTGAAATGGACTCAAAAGAAACATCCAATGCTTGCAAAGCTTTTGCATTATTCAAAATTAGTTTCAACCATCTCATCTCCCTTTCATTGCCAGTAAATTTGTCAAAGCTAACTAACTTGAGATGCTCTAGAAAAGAACATCTGGTAGCCACCTTTCCAACTGCCCAACCATCATCTTCATTGTAGTGGTTGTCTTCACCCCCATCATCACCTGAATTGTCACTGTTGTCTTCTTCTTCGCCAGCGAAAGCCGGAACAAACTAAATTTAAAATTAAAAAGATTGACACACCTTAAGTATAACAGGTTAGCGAATGTAATCCAAAATTTGGTTTGTGATGTATCTAATGAGGGAAAAATGTTTTGTGTGTTTGTGACTTACCCCTTCAAAATCGAGTGATACTAGATTAGGTGTTTTTTCGAGCAAACCAATTAGTGCTTTACCAACGGTTACTTTCTGAGTCAGATGCAACTGGTTCAAATTATGATATGAAGGTAAAGTGTTCAATAAATCGTCTGCAACAGAGAGAACCTGTTCATAACAAGGCAATATGAGTACGGCTTTCCATAGAACAACACAAACATAAACATACGAAAGATAGCAGCATGCAAGCAGTATTACCTGTAGGGTTCGGACAGAAATTTGCAGATAAGCCACATGTGTAATTGCTCGAAGAAACTTACTTACAACTGCACCATAATCAATCATCGCACCAAATTCTTCATAGAAAAAGTCAATGTGTACTTCAACTAGTTTTGGGATGCTAGACAGTGCATAATCCTTCGCTGGCCTACCTTTGTAGGTGAGAGACTCTAGACTTGGTGCATGAATTTTGAGAACACAGTTCAGAAAACCATCTTCTTCTTCCACATTTAAAATTAATAAGAATTTCAGTGCAGGATTTGAAATACAAAAATTCTTCATATCAGACCAGGTGCAGCTTACCATACACAAAATCTCTAGTACTGGGCAATTGGAAAAGAGTTGCTCATTCCAGCACTCATCTATAAATTCCACTCCAATAAGCATAAGTCTTCTTAATCGTGGAAAAGATATATATTCAGGAAAACAGATACCAGGGCTTGAACATAGCTTCAAATTAGTTAATGACTCACAAGTATAAATTGATGATGGCATCGAAATTGGGTTTTCTTGGTTCAATATGAGAGTGAGTACTTCAACTTTGTGACTTATTGCTGTGGAGATCCACTTTCTAATTTGAGGTTCGCTCAAGTGGACATCTGATTCGAGAAAGAACTCCTCTATGTTTGACTCATCGTGAAGCTCCAACGCTGTATCCACAAAATTCATAAATTTATTGACCTGCGAGGAACCCTCGAACTCAAAATGAAGGCTAGGGATAGACCTCCATATGTATTTCCATCGTTTAGATAATACACTAGCCCGAGCAGCATCGCAAGTAGGAACAAAATAGAGAATATGGTGAAGAAGTGAGGCTGGCAAGTTGCTAATCCTATCTTCTGCCTCACTCATATTGTTTTGTTGAGTATACGGATAATTCTGTTTAAAATAAATAAAAATGAAAGTAAGTGATCAAATGAAAATTCAGATCAACATGAAATTAGTCGGGTCAAAATGCAGAAGCTACAAAACAATCAGAGAAACTAGAGAATCTTAAGAGACCAAATATAGCTCTAGAAAACATTTACATGACTGTTTAAAGGAATAGATCATTATGTACTGGGATTTTTACATTCAGAAAAGAAAAAAAGAAGGTTCTGACCCTATAATGTACACTAAGACTTCTCCGCGAAAGCTCTCGACTACTCAAAATTTCTGGAAACACAATACCCTCCTGATCATGTTTCTATGATGAATGCATATGCTATCTGTTGTGATCTAAACTCTTGGCCTGATGCTACATTTCCTATAGTCATCTTGGGTTAAGTTGGGGCTTGAACAAGGTAGACGTTTGTTGTTGTCCTGGTATCTAGTTAGGGATAAATGAACTGGAATTAAGTGTTGCTCTCTCTTCCTATGTTGTGAAAGGCGCCCTAAGCGCACGAATCTCCCAAGGGGAGCGTAGGCAATAAAGCGCCCTAGGCGCCAATATGTGTACAGTTTTTTTTTTCCACGAGCTCCGAGGCGCCCCATATCGCCTCGTCTGGAGCCTAACACAACATAGCTCTCTTCTACATGGAATTTACCTAACTAGTTATGCCTGGACTCATGGCCTTTAGAGCAACTTGTACTTGTAGCAGTGCGTTTAAATTACCCTAACTTTGTTATTCCCTATTGGATTCTTCTCTCTAGTCGTACAGTGTTACTGTCTGAAAATCCTAATTCAGTTCAACTAAATCGTCAAGAATTCTTCTATGATCAAAAAAATCGTATTAGTATGGTCATGTTAGCATCTAATGGTTATCACACATCTCAGTTATTGATATAAAGGCCACACAAAGATGAATCTAACTCTAAAACCCAACAAATTTGATGAAACTACTTACCAGTAGTGATGTTGGACTGCAGAGAGACTTGGTTTGGGACATAATCGAGTTGTTGATTATCAGAAGTTTCTATAGCAATTTCGCCTCTTTCAATAGTTGATTCGATTAATTTTTGGGGTTTTTTACATAGAAGGAGGGCAGAGATGCTGGAAAAGTTAGAGCAAAACAAATTGACTGAGAAATTGAGGTCTAAGTGGTATTTTTAGTGTACTCCCTTTTGGAGTTTGAAGAGGAGGGAAGGGAGTATAGTACTGTGGCAAGTGCTAAATTAAGAAGAACGATTTTTTAGGGATCATGGTTTTTTGGGGTGTATGGTCTTATTAGGCCAACCTTCCTATATTTTTAAGGGGTGTCCTAAAATTAGGTAAATATCCATTTACCCTTTACTTTAACTTAAATTAAAACTAACTTAATAACTATATAAATCTAATCATATACTCCTACATTTAATCTAAATGAATTTATTAACTAATATCAAAATCAAATCAAAATCGAAAGAGCAATCAAAAATTTTTAGTTTTGAAAAAAATTTTATTCTCTTCTTCTTCTCTCTTTCCTTGACGTTCCTCGTTCGATTGAAAAACCCATCAATCTTTTTAATTCATTTTTGGATAGGAAAATTGAGTAGAAATCATCAAAATATGGTTTAAATGGATGTTAAAGTGGCATGTTCGGTTAGGAATAGTTTTAAAAAAACTAGTTTTGTAACCGAACATTCTGAAACCAAGAACACGAAGAACACTTCGGTTATCACGAATTTAATTTTTCATAACCGAACTCAGAGTTCGGTTGGTTCGCGAAAAATTCTAAAACTAGTTAGTAACCGAACTCTACCCATAATACAAAAAAAAAATGTAACCGAACTGTGTTATTTTTCCTACTATGTTGAGTTATGATATAACCGAACTTTACCTACCTTGTTCGATTGGTTCGCAAAAATTTCTAAAACTATCTAGTAACCGAACTCTACTTATATTCCAAAAAGAATTTTTTTTTGCCAATGTAACCGAACTGTGTTATTTTGCCTACTATGTTGAGTTTCAATTTAACCGAACTTGTTCCACTATGTTCGGTTTGTTCGCAAAAAATCTTGACAAACCGAACTCTTCACTAATTGCATACATGTGGAGTTCGGTTAGATATGTTGTTGGGTTAAAGTTTGCGAACCAACCGAACATTACTCTGTAAGTCCTATAAACAAAGTTCGGTAACCTGCGTGTATGGAAAAGGTAACCGAACAACTAAAAACCTCCATTAAAGAACGAGTTCGATAACCTGCGTATATGGAAAAGGTAACCGAACTACACTTTCAGATGAGTTCGGTAACCTGTTCTTCACATAAGGTAACCGAACAAGCCCAAATCTACCCTAAAAATTTACAGTTTTTTGAAAATTTGGAGCAATTCAACCAACATTATCTAAGTTTGAAACATACTTGGGTACCCAAATACTCTTCCTTCGGCTGTGGTTGGTAAAATCCTTTGTTTTTCATGGTTTCCTTCTTTATCTTCTCCAACTTTACTCTCTCAATAATTTTGCTTTTTTTTTTTAAAAAAAAAGCCATCTGATTTTTTAATCTCATTAATTATCTTTAACTTAATCATTTTACTAATCACTACGCTAACTATTATTAACACTAACTAATCATTATCAAAAAATTAATCAAGAGGGTAATTTAGGTATTAATATAAATATCTAGATAAGGGGTGACCTAGATTTACTTCTAATGTCTTTACCCAAAATAAAACCATGGTCCCCCAAAATAACCATTGTCCCCAAAAAACCGTTCATTAAAAAGCCTACGGACGATTTTGAGGCCCAATAATGCAGGAGACTATTGTTGAGTGAAGTGTGGTCTACTTTTTTTTTTCTTTTTTTGTAAGTGATGGATATCACACAAAATTCTAATGAGAATGGGATATTAGGATGGTATAGTCGTCGGGTGGTATCACCAGTGTCCTAAGCTCAAAAACTTGTGTAAAACAAGAATACACCATGATAAATTTCTCCGATAAGAAGGGAACAAGGTTGAATTGCACCATGAGAAGTTTGAGAATGCTAAAAATTTATAGTTCAGAGTAAATGCCATGTAATTTGAATCATTTGATCCTAAATCATTCATTTTAGAAAAAGTTTTGCTGGCATTGTTTTAGATCATATATGATATAACAACACCATGACCAAACATGTGGTATTTTGTGATGTTATGTAGATGAAATTTTATCCCCAATTACAACATATCAAACTTTAAGCAACAAAAAATATTCAGCCGTATTTTGAAGGGAAAATACGTATAATGGAAAGAAAAATATTAACCTCGATAGTTTGAGCACTATGCTGGAACACAAAAAAAAGGTAATGATGAAGTAAACTTCAAAACCCCTTAACCAACTATTTTTCTTAGTGACTATTTTCTTTAATCAATTAGTATTAATTCGGTCGATTAATTGATGTTTAATTTTATTAACCTAGAATCAACTTATGTTAATTGATCACCACACATGAAATTTTATGATTTTTGTGTATAAACATCAACAAGAATCGATTGATGTCATGTCCGGGTAGGACGATTCCGTATTGACGTTCTTCACTCACGAAGAACACTCAGAATCAGTGGACACAACTTAGTGAATAAACTATTTGTTAGAATCGGTGATTTCTTTTTTTTTTATATAAAGTTAGTATAATATTAATTTAGGCAATATAGTATAAAAAATAAGAAATTTCTTGCTTATTGAAATCATTACAAATGACACTAGAGTTTTGGACTTTCTGCTTTAAGTAAGCAGACATATGTTGAAGTTTCAGTATTCTTGCTTTTGAGCCATTAAGTCCGTCGTTGGATTTTGTTCCCTGTTGATATATTTAACTGAGCTTGTGGATTATTTTGAAGAACATTTTTTCGCTTCTTCAATTATGTTTTCCACCTTCCATGGAATTTCTAGAATTCCATTGTTTATTATATGCATTAGCTTTTTGCAATCTGTAACCATGGACACAAAGGAAAAAATATTATTATGTAGACTTTTGCCTACCTTGAGTAAAGCTTATTCCTCTGCATGAATCACTGAAGTTGTGCTGTCCCAATCAGCCTATGTAGATGTACAAAATGTTATCCCATTATAGATGTACATGTAAACCGATTATGCTATACTCATAAATATATAAATATATATATATATATATATTTATTTATTTATTTATTTATTCATAGTTTTTGGAAATCAGTACATTACATAGATTAATTAAGAGATTAGCACATCACGTATAGGATAATTTAGTATGTATATTCTTGAATCTTGCTTATTAGTATATCGTTAATGAACCTCCGAGCATGTTTGTTCAACACGCTATATTCCCTCGCGTGCATGCACCTTCGTCCACCATTCTGTATTTGCCATAGGCTACAAAACTGTTCCACCTGAGATTAAACAAATTACATTTTTATATGCATACATCAAACGATGATAAAGGGATAAACATGTTAAATTAATCACTTCCCCAAAAGATGCACCAGTCTTTTATATTTTTCTAATCCATGTCCGTTTTGATGTGACTTTTTGAAAACCTAAAATTCCATCGGGACTCAATTTTGTAGTTGAAGATGTCTCATCCAAGGAATTGTTGAAGAAGAATTATATTTTAGTCACGTCGGTTAAAGAATTTTTTACGAATTATGGTAAGAGGCTTACCATTGTTTTTGAGTCCTACATTGTGGACATACTAGATGGTAATACCAAAGAAGACACAAAGACTTTCATTTACATTGTATTGAAGCTCAATTTGCACAATCTGACACTCTTTTTTTCTTCAAATTAGAAGGATGATGGAATTCTTGAAGGAAAAATAGCACACTGACAATGATGCATGGTATTGATTGGACTTCTTTTTCTCTCTTTTTTTCCCATGTTGTTGTGATGTTATAATATTAGTTGTTATACGTTTAAAAGCGTTAAGCAGCTAGGTTAGTATTGTTTATCTTAATTCTAAATTATGCTCGATTTTTAGTTGGATTTCATGGATTTTAATCTTTAGATATTAGAGATTGCTTTAGTTATCATGTGAGGTTGTCAAGCTATGTAATCCGTCTAATCCGTATCAAAAACATTAAAGATTCTCCTATGAAACTATATATGTTTTTCTAAAACTTCAAAGTGAGTCTTCTTCTCCGCATTTGCTAAATCATGACCAACTTCATTTGTTTGTGTTCTTCACTGCCGCAGCAGCGTTGGGTTTGGTAGAAGCTCTTCTCTTTCTCGGATGTTCTCCTCTAATTCTGCTTCCATGTTGAGATCTATTTTTTCACTACCAAGAAAAACATATTGTTCATACCCATTGTTGTGTTATATAGAGTCGACTTGGAAAAAGTTAAAATTTTCATTTTGGGTTAGGGCTCAAACCTATGTATACGGGAAATGGAAAAAAAGCGTAGAATTTTTCAATTGATCGGGTGAGGTAATTAAACGTAGTAGGCCACGTCCATCTCAAATACCAGAAACACCCTGAACTTAAATCCTGGTCTATTTTATGTAGAGTCGTCCGTAAAATATATGAGATCTAGGGCAAAAAATTTTAGGGATTTTTTTTTAATGTTAATTTTTATCTATATACATATAAATCGACCGAAGATGAAAAACTAACCACTCATAAGAATCTTCGAAACTTCATTTAACTACAATTAAATCATGACTCTAACTAAGAAAACTCAACAAACAAAAACCTAGAAAAACATAACATTATTCAAATAAAATTATAAGATACATGTATTATTTCCCACTTTTATATACGAAAAGTATCATACATATCACATTTATCACGTAATTTTAAAATGAAAAAAATAACACATGAATCATACATGAGAAAACAAATCGAAAACTTATGTTGTGTCAGACGTTTATTAGAATTACTCATACAAGATGTTTAAAACTCTACATTCCTACCAAAAATGAGCGCAATTCGAGATAGAAAATCTCACCATCTACATATTTTAATTTCAATTGTTAACTTTGAACGACTGATATTCAAAGGGACATACGGTGGTATTATACATCTCGAATTGTGCTCATTTTTTTTAGGAATGTAGATTCTTATAAGAGGAATATATCATCAAAATATTAGACTTAAATTTATTGTCGTTTGGGCTTTGAGGAGAAAATGGCGCAAATCATGTATGATCTTGTCCATCTAAGAGTGTCCATGGATCCTCCCTCAAACCTAAAAATAAATGAAATAATTGTAATAGTATTTTCTCATGTTAAAAGCTTAATTTTGTAGTAGTATCAAAAACCTATAAATAAATGCAGTAATATCATGTTAATTTTCCACAAAATTGCATCACTGGTGTGGTCTGATAAGGATCACTATGTGAAAAGTCCAATTGTTGTGTATTCGAAGTCTATACTCCATAGAGAGTCAGAGTGAATAAATTTAGAATGTCATTATTGATATGTGTGAGCAAATTCTATTCATAGCTCGCAAAATTTCCATACATATATTATTATTCACTGTAGTTGTAATCCCACTCTAAATAAAAAGGGTTACCTAATAATTTCCTATTTTGATTAGTTCCTTAATTAATTAATTTGATTTTCTGCCAAAATTTTAGTAAGTAGGGGTGATTGACTATCGGTCAAAACTATGAAAATCACCGGACATTTCCCAAATACACCTATAAGCACAACCTATGCAAAACCCCACTTTTCACAAATCATAAATGAATACTACATGTTCTACATAGAAGACATTTTTCTATGGGAATTTAAATATCACAAAGTCAATTGTAATGGTGAAAGCAACCAATACTTGGAGGCACAAATGTACTTATAAACTAATAAACTTTTTTTTTATATTTATTCAGTATGTAAACCATGGGTATTTGTAAAGCTCCAATTGTTTACTAAAGTTGGATTGAGGTTTACTAATTTCTTTGTAAGTTTTATGAAAAGACGAGGGTACCCAAATACACCACAATATTTTATTTATCCACCTATAAATCATCTACCGAAAGTGATTATCTATGGACAAAGTCAAGACAATACAACAAATCGGTTCACATTTAGTGTGATCGTCTATGGATACAAAATCGATACAATACGACAACAAGATAACTTGTGTGATTAACTATGGATACAAGATCGAGAAAATACAACACCGAAGTATGATACTTGATATAGGCTCGGACTTAACCAAACTCTATAGGATCACATCAAATATATGCGGATTTAACGTTTGTGTATTTTACTTTTAATTATAATAAACAATTATAATTGCGGAAATAGAAAAGTAAAAGACACAGCAATATTTTGTTAACGAGGAAACTCCAAATGCAAAAAAACACCAGGACCTAGTCCATAATTGACAGAAATAAGCCGTTATACAAAATCCACACCAACTTCGTATAGTTGAGACCAAGCAACTACCCCTAGTTCACTTAGTTTCCTCAACATCCTTGCGCTTCCGTCTTCGATGAGTGCACGCACTGGAACGATTCCTTTGGATTATATTCCAAACAGTCTAGGAACAACAAATCTGTTTGGTAACAACTCTTTCGATTCTTTCAAGATAAAGATATCTCAAGTCATACGCAAAGGCTCTTCCGTTTAATCTAATAAACTCCTTTTCCTGGTTAGATCAATCTATCCAATAACTACCAAAGTAGTCAAGTTAGATTCACAATCAATCGATATAGATTCCAACAAGAAACTATAAAATGATGCCGATCTCGCACAACTAATCAATCGAATAAATCCGATTCTAGTTGGATCCCATCCTATCAAGGTTTGTGCACACCCAAAAATATGAGAACTAAAAAAAAAAAATTGTTTTCCTTCAAATATTATTTAATCTTCAATAAACACCTGCACAACACCACTTGAATCTCTTGTGATCAATCACATACAGGACGGAGTCTGCTAACAATGGGTTATCATAAGATGTCTTTAGATCTACAAACAGTTCTAAAAATCCCGTCGATACTTCGATCTAGTTTGAGTGAATCTTATATCAGAAGAGAAGATTCTCACAAATAAACAAAATAGGTGCCACCAAAGTTTGAACAACCGTTAGTCAATCAAATCAATTGAAAACTAATAACACTGCAACTATCTAGTTTCCCACCAACGGTACTCATAGAGATTCTTGATCCCACAGAAGTCCTTAAACGAGCGGTCGTAAGAGATTTCGCCTAATTAGGGTACTTTCCTCTCCCATTAGACGGCTCTAGCAGAAACAACAAAAAAATGAAGTTCGCCTGGCTCTTAGGATAGTTTGCTAGAAATGCAAACTTCAGTATTTATAGACCAAGGATGTTTGGACACCAAGAAATTTCCAAAATCGAAAATATTCTCAATAGAAAATCTCCAATTAGTAAATGCAATAGAAAATCTCTAATTCCAATAAATGCTTGTCCAAAATTTCCAGAATCTCTCAATAGAAAATCTCCAATTAGTAAATGCACATTACTAATTTTTATTCTCTAGAAATATGCATTTATTTGCTGGTAATTAAAGCATATAAAACCAAAAATCTTAATTAAAAGATTCTCAATTTATTTCGGCAGAGGATATCCATGAGTACTAAGGAATATCTTTGAACAATAAATGATAAGAGTTATTGTACGTGTTCAAAGTATGTTGACATATTTTCACTGTAAATTCATATTCATATTAACATGGAATTACATTCTTGGAATCGGTTATACCACACATCCAAACAAGTTTAGAATTGGTTCACATGTAATCCAAGACTACTATGTGATTGATCAAATATCAAGTCACATTCATGAATTCAATCGGTTCTACCAATCACTAGGATCAGTTATACCTTAATATTGAATACTTGTGATCGAACACACAAGTTACCAGGACCGGTTACATGAGTTACCAGGATCGTTTACATCAATTACCATGATCGGTTACCATATACTCATGGTATTCCTTGTGATTGGTCACAACAGTTACCAGGATCCGTTATACCAATTACCAGGATCGGTTACACCAATTAACAAGACCGGTTACACCAATTACCAGGACCTGTTACACCAATTACCAAGACCAATTACACCAATTAACAGGACCGGTTACACCAATTACAAGGATCGATTACACAACACTCTGTGATCGGTCACAACAATTACTAGGGTTGGTCACACCAATTACAAATATCGATCATACCATCTCATGGTGATAACTTATGATTGGTTACACCAATTAATAAAAACTAGTCATACCAAATCATAAGTCAGGCATTGTGATTACTTATACCAAGATTCATAACAAGTTACGATCGGTTCTACCATCTCACACATATTGGTAATCTAAAGATTTACAATGAATAGACGTACCAATAAGCCTAGTGATTTCCCTTTCGATTCATACAACAAGTTCACGAATGTACTTTCTTTAAACAAATGTAAAACATTGTTTCCTAGAATGAAATCTTCACTATAACCTATTCACATAATCATAACAGTATATACAAGATTATGTCGATGTCATATCTACGAAGTTCAAAAGATAAGTGTTATACTTCGTAGTTGAATTCCCTACTACTATGATCATACAAATATGACCCTGTCACATCACTAGAGTAATGTATACACTATGTACAATATATATAACTTTACAATTATGTTTTCAATATAACACGAATGGAAAGATATGTTCGGAATGAAATAGTTCAAGTCAATATTACTAACCTCAAGAGGAAGGATGATGTCGTCGTTGTAGTTCACTTCTTCTTAAAATTCTTCAGGTATTCGGAGTAATACTTGTATGTCTCAATATTCCTAGACTTTCTAGTCTAACCTAAATGTGACTACTCGTTTTCCCGTAGTCTACATAATGTATACAACTCAGAGAATCAGATGCTAATTAGTATCGATACCTCTGTTGAACTGATAATGCTAAGTAGTAAAAGATATTAAAGATCCCAATAATAACGAAGAACACAAATATAATGTAAAAGCTTTTAAGTTATCATGAGACACAGGAGATTACGTGGTTCGACTTTTGTCTACATCCACAGGGTAATGAGTGATTGTTTTGTATTAAGTTATGGTGGTTACAAAGATCTTAAATGCTTCCCAAAGTAATAGAGAGAACTCAATTTGAAGTAAATATTTAAGTTCTAAACATTAAAGAGGTATAAGCTTAAGACTAGATTTTCTCTCCTAGATATTGAATGCCCTTAGTTTGTTGGTGAGGCTTGGTATTTATAGCCCATTCTGATCCAGGTATATCTTTGCTACCTCTGGGTCCATCGTTCGCTGATATACTTTTCGTACAAATGGTACCTTCATTTACCGCATACTTTATTCAGTCGAACCCTTCCACCTCAGTTGACCCATGTTCCTTCGGGAACTTCCCAACCTTAGTACAGGTTGTACCTTCCTTCACCGCCAGACTCTGCCAATCGGGTTCTGCCACATCGTCTCTCTCCACGTGCCTTGATTATGCGTGTATATAAGAGATTTGTGAATTTAATTCTGATTAGATATATCATCTACCTTTGTCCCTTCGTCAGCTGCCTCCTTGTAGACTAGGCTTTTACTCTTCTCATCTCACCCGTCGAGGCATCCTTTCTTGGGACGAGATAAAGTAGATCTACGAAGGTATCCTCTGTCACTTGGATTTCTCTGCGTAGCGAGGGATTCACAGTTATCTTGTATACGGCCACTAAGATCGTGACACGTGCTCCGAGGAATATTGGTATTCATAGTTTTCCCATTTTCTTTCAATCCTATTATTTGGTAGGATTGGAAGAAAATTTTCGTTACGCCGCCATTTTTGCACATACTGATGGGTAGTCCCTATATCTCCTTTCATGCAATAACTTCCCCTTGAATTTTGGGACACCAAATTTTTGGATTCTTCAGCCGCTTATAAGAAGAGAATTAAGAGGAGGAATTTTCATTAACTCCTTTTTCTTTCCCTTGAACTGCCGCGCTCTGTCTCTCTCACACAAATTTTCTTCCACCATCGACTGTTGATCTTTCCTTCATTTCACCAAAGATTTTTGGTTCAACACCTGATCATCATATATAAATAAGTGGTGCTCTTCTCTTTAATGTTTCCTTTCATGTCTCTCTATGCTTGATTCTATCTCTGCTTTTCCGACTGAGAGGTTGTTGATGTCGCTGTTGTACTTGCATGTGAGAATATCAATTCTACTTCACTTGTTTATGTTGCATGAGAACTTGGTCTTGATTCCATTTTGTATTTTGATGACGATTCTGCCATGACTGTTCTTCCTCTGCAACCTCATCCATGGTGATGAATAACCCTTGATCTTGCCTTATGATGAGTCTAGACCGTGCCCTTTGTTTGGTTTAATAAAACCCATGCCCAAAGTATGCTGGTTTTTTCCCCTGATTTTCTTTTGTGTCGACCACAATTCTCATCTTCCATTGTTGATGGGATGTTTTCTCCTGTTGATGTTAGGGATAATGAGACTTCCGAAGAATCCTACGAAGAAGGAACGAAGGCCCTCTTTGTCTACGGACCCACCTCCGAGGATGGATCATCCTGATGCTACGCTATCTCCACCACCTGAGGATACTGAGATACCTACGAATACTGAGATGCTCGTGGCTCCTTAGGCTGTTGCGGATCTTGAGATATGAGAATTTGCTGCTGAAAATATTCCACCTCCCTCTCCTCATTATGAGCTCCAGAGGCTTCAATTGCGTGACAAGGATAGATATGCTCATCTATCCTTAGCTGAGATCTCCAATTCTTTTCGCCTCCATAAGTACAAAATTTCCTTTGTTAATGGCCCTGACGTTCTTACCGAGTCCACGATTCGGAGTTTCCCTTATGATGAGAATACCCTTTTGATTAGCGTTGGCAAGCTAGCCGCAAGTATGTTCCTCACTTTGTTTAGTAGAAAGGATCCCTTCTACTATGACGTCTTGTCTACCAGGGATGACCCGGTGAACAAGCCTCAGGTCCGAGGAATTATGCAATATACTGGTAGTTTCTGGCGTGCCCTTTGTGAGAGTTGGTATCGTAGTAAGGGGAAGACCACTTTCAAGTATTATGACCCTTTCGCTGATGGAAGATCTAAGCAAGAGGATTATACCCCTTCCAACTTCAATGCTACGTATGCTGGTACTATTCAGAAAAGTAATCTTCTTCCTTGGAGTGTTGGCCCTCGTCGTATCCATGTTACTGCTAGGCATATTAGTGAAGGTAATATCCTTCGTTTGCTGGAGGAGATTGACAAGACTGGTTTGACTTTCATTCCTTATTCCGCTAGACTGCATTTGCTGAAGTCTGACCGCATCCGTCTTGATCATGATGATCGTTGGGCTCGTACTCCCCTTCGTTTGGTTGGTCCTTGTGCCTATGGTTTTACTACCGCAGATCCCAATGTCTCTCGTTCAGCTCGTTCTTTGCCCGATAAGTATGATGGGTATCAGCCTTGGGTTTTCAATCCTGCTGCTTCTCATGAGGTAATCTTCGTTTCTATTTGTATGCTTTGATATCTTTTTCTGATATTCTGATGGATTTCTTTTGCAGTATGCCCCTTCTTCTTCTGCTGGAACTGCTCCAGCCCCTGCTGCCAAGATTGCTTCGGGCACTGCTGGTAACTCTGTAGCCACTATGACTAGAAAGAGAAAGGATTCAACTGACACAACCATGCCAACACCTGCGTAGGTAAGGATCATGCTATGCATTTGTTCTTGTAGGTTCCATAGTATCTTTCCCCTGATCCTTAGCTGGCGCATGTGTTTTTCCACGGTCCTCCAAGAGAAAGGGTAAGCTAAAGGCTGTTATCGATCTTGAGGCATCAGATGAGGATCTCAAAGTTTGTGAGGAAGTGCCGGATGATGAAGATATGGAGGATGTGGAGGATACTGGCCTCAGCCCTCATTTGATGATATCGAGGAAGATTTTTCTAAGGGTAACCCATTCCCAACCGTGCTGACTCAGTGGAGGGTGAGAATCTCCTAGATGGTGTTGAGGCTCCGTTGATCAACCATGTTAGTGTTCAAGCTCTAACTCCTACTTTGTCTCCCAGAGTACCTTCGTTTTCTTACCCTGGCGGAGCATTTCCTGTTGTTTCAGCTGCTGCTAAGGCTATTATTGTAGCTTCTAAGAGTCTTCCTACTTCTCCATCTACTTCTCTTCAATCAAGTGGTTCATTTGCTAAGGTTGTTACCCCCGTGGTGAGGGATGGCATCTCAGACTCGCAGCCGAAGAAGAAGGTTGTGATTTCACTAGCTAGATTCTCCTTCAATGCTACACCCACTTCACTAGGGAGTGCTCGGTCTGTTTCTACTGCCCCCGTCAGCAAAGTTATTGGACCTCCACCTTCGTCACCAGATTGGACTGTACTGGGCAATATTCCTTCTACTGGTGATATGGACTTAGGTGGTGCTCAAGCTCTTTCTTCAATTCCTAGCTCATCCACCATGCCATCTCTTCTTCGTGGTGAGGGCTCAACAATGGTTCCCCATGTTCGCTCTCAAGCGGCTGAGGGAGTTGCTGCTGAGTCTGGCCAGGATAAACTTCCTGAGAACTTGAGCCTTGGTAATTCTGATGAAGCCATTCTGAGAGACTCAAAGTGTCATTTTTCTGTTGGAGTTAATCATCATTATATGTATAGTTCTTTTGAGGTAGCTTCGCAGCTGGATGTGCTATCTGCTCAGTACCGTGCTGCTAAAGACTTTTTCTTTGAACCGGATTACCTTCGCTCTAGTCAGAGCTTTGGTGAGATCCGTAGGGGTAGCATCCGAGATATGGAGGCTTTCATGGATACTTACGCCGATTTCCTCCCTCGATTCTCAGCATTTTCAGTAAGTGATTCTTGTCTTACTGTTTTACTTCTTGTTTTGATCCTTCATCTGCTCTTATACTACTTTTTTGGAAGCTTCGTAAGCAGATCGATGTTGGTTGTACCTTGTTCAAGTTTTATAGAGCTAAGTGTACTCACTTGAGTGTTCTGTTGGAGCGTGCTCGGCAAGAATATTCCCTCGTTAGTGCGCAACAACCTTCGTTTGGTGATATTTCTTCTGCTTCTAAGATATCTTCGTTGGAGGATGATCTGAGGAAGGCTCAGAGATCCTTGGAGTCTTGTTTGTTGTCTCTTGAGAGAGCTAATAATACTGCTAAAGTTGCTGAGGATGGGCGCAAAGCTGCTGATTTCGCCTTGGCTGCTGATTCTGCCTTGGCTGCTGAGTCGTCCAAAGTTATAGGTTCGCTTCCTTCTTTCTTTAGCTTTGTGTGTATTGTCACTACGTTGCATAGTCCTGAGACAACCTATGCCTGCCAGTTGGTGGCTCTGATGAACTTAGGCATCTTCGGGATCAAGTAGCCAAGTTATCTTCCGATGTTTGGTATTACCAGAAGAAATTAGATAGGTTGATGAACGTGACTGTTCACAACGAGGCCCAACTTTCTCTAGAGTCTGCTCATAATGCAGATCTGGTGAAGCAGATAGCTTCGCTTCGCAAGGAGTGTGATGAAACCCTTAAGTGGGGAGAGGGTATTGTCCTAAAGTAAAAGGAGGATATTGCTTTGGTTGAGAAACGTCTCTCTGCCCAAGAAATTATCTGTAAGAAGTATTATGCACATTTCCAAGATGCTTGTGCTTCCTTAGCTAAGGTTACTGCAGAACAGAATGTCGTATCTTCTGAGGTATGTTCTCTTAAGAACAAACTTACAGAGGCTGGCTCTGTGTCTTCTTGCATGTCTCATGCATCTTTAGTAAAAAGGTTTGAAGATTTAGAGAATGTTTACCAAGCTATATCCTCTGAGAATTCTTCGCTTCGTATTAATGTTGATGATCTCCGGACAGAACGGGATACCCTCGTGGAAGATATTGATGCCGCTGAGGTAGATCTTGCTGAGGCTCAACATAGTTCATAGGAATACCTAATCCATGCAGGAGGTAGCTTATGACCCTTATTCTTCTGCAACATCCTTTATGTCTTTAACTGCTTTTTCTTATTGTTGATACCCTTCGTACCCGCAGGTCTCCAGGATCAGCTGGTGGGTGCAAATGCCAAGATTACCCGTCTTGAGGGTCAAATATCTTAGTTGGAGATATCTCTCCAATTTGATGATGATGCTAATTTTAAGGCCGAGGCGCTTCATCAAGATAACTATCAACTCAGTGCTCAGATGATCGAGCTTCGTTAGAAGTCAACTTCGGATCTGGAGGCTCAAGCTTCTCAGATGAAGGTGCAATTTGAGCTTTCTGCCAGTGATTATATTAAAGATGCCTTTGCATAGGCCGAGCTCCAAGATGAAGGAGTTGTTTTTCCTCGTATTCCTTATCCTTGATGTGTCCGGTTTCTCTTAACTGAACTATTTGTTGTGCTATGCCCCCTGTTGAGGGGCCTTTGTTGTATCCTTTCCTTGGAACAATGCTTCGTTATGGTTTGAACCTCTGTCATCTACAACTTTTAAGACATGTTAGTCGTATTTTGGTAACATTATTATGGTACCCTTAGTATTGCATGAATATATGTAGACATGATGTGTCTAGTTATTTGCACATTCGAGTTATCACAAGGTGCTAAGGAATATTTAACCTTTGGTGTAACATTCATCATCCTACCCAAGTATCCCTTGGACAGAAGGTACCGTGGTGGCGAGGGCTCTTACGTGGGTAATAATTTTCCTATAACCCTACGCGTTCAGAGCGAAGGCTGCTTTACTTCGACAAGGTATCTCTATAGGGGATATCTTACTTTTTCTTATTGCCTCATGAACGGAGTTATCACTCCGAGGATCCGAGTATTGACACAAGCGCAGTTGTGTCTTGCCTTATCTCATCGTCAATTCTGACGGAGGGTGTCTATTCTAACCCAGTTTGTATTTAATCAAAAGGTAGACTTTCTCTTAGCAAAAAGTTTCTTCATTTATTAGTAAGGTTTATAATACCTTTGGTCAGGGATAAAACATGGTGGGCCATTTCCCCTTCCCTTCTTCTCCTGAGTAATAACCATTCACTTACTGGTATTACTTCTTTAGGTACATCGCGTTCCAAGGGTGTTTTAATACTTCACCTTTGAGGTTCCTTAGGTAGTATGACCCCTTTCCGGCGATGTCATGTATGATGTAGGGCCCGTCCCATATCGGAGCTAACTTGCCCCACTTCTTCTTTCTTTGATATGGTGGTATTTGACGTAGTACGTACTCTTCAACCACAAAGTTTCTAGGGATTACCCGGTTGTTGTATTCGCGATCTAGCCTTCGTTGATAGTTTACCATCCTTTGCAAAGCCACTTATCGCCTTTCTTTAAAATCATCAAGCTTTTCTAGCATTAGGTTTGTTGTTAGGTTCTTTTCCCATGCCTCAGTTTTTGTTGTTGGAAGTATTATCTCCGTTTGGATGACCGCTTCGGCTCCGTAGGTTAGCAAGAATGGAATTTCTCCCATGTCCGCCCTTCTTGTAGTTCGGTAGGCCCATAGGATATTGTATAGTCGTTCGCACCATCTTTTCTTGTATTCCCCAAACTTCTTTTTTAAGTTCATCACTATCTTCTTGTTAGTTTCCTCCGCTAGCCCGTTGCTCTTAGGGTATATCAGTGTGGACTTGTTTTTCTGAATGTTGAAAGTGTTGAACAACATATCTATGTTCTTTCCTTCCAACTGCTTTCCATTGTCAGAGACTATGGCGGCTGGTATCCCGAACCTGTAGATGATTTGCCCAAACAAGAATTTAAAGACACTTGTGTCCCTAATCCTTTCCAAAGCCTTTGCTTCCACCACTTGGTGAATTAATCCGTAGAAACGATAAGGTATTTTCTCTTCGATGTCCCCTCTATCAAGGTTCCAACAATATCAACCTCCCATTTAACGAATGGCCAAGGGCTGATGACTGAGTTGAGCTCTGTTGCTGATGCTTTAATCTTCCTGGAAAAGTGTTGGCATCTTTCGCAGCGCTTGGCCACATTCTTTGAATCTTCGTCCATGCTTAGCCAATAGTATCCTTGCATCTTGGATTTGATTGCCAAGGATCTTCTTCCACTGTGATTGCCGACATCTCCATTGTGTATATCATGGAGTATCCTTATGCCTTCGGTTTGTGAGAGGCACCGCATCAAAGGTCCAAGAAATGACCTTTTATACAGTATTCTGTCACGTAGGCTGTACATTGTTGCTTTTGATTCAAGTTTCCGAGCTTCTTTGACATCTGCTGGTAAGGTACCTTTGTCAAGGTATTGGTGAATTGGGATTCTCCAATCAGCTTCTGCTTCTTCTTCGTTGCTTTCGTCTGACACGGACTGATCCTTGTCGGACTCGTCAGCTTCGTCATTTGGTTCTTCTACCCCTTCGTCTTCTTTCTTCTTTTCTGCTTCCCTCATGGCCCGAGTTTGGACGGCCAAAGCTTCCTCAACGCCTGAGATCGGACCTTCTATCGAAGGTTCATATATCCTCCCAATTTGCACAGAGGTGGTATTTCTGTCCCTCAGCATTGATGATATGAATGCTAATGCATCTACATGTCTTTTTTCTTTTTGACAGACATGTCTGAATGTTACTTTGTTGATCTTTGATGCATTCTCATATGTTAATTTTAGGTACGAAGATAGTACCGGATCCAAAGTTTGATATTTGAGATCGATTTGTATAGTGACCAACTGTGAGTCACTAGTCAAACGAACATCTGATAAGCCTAGCTCATGTGCCAGGCGTAGACCGTGTATGACTGATAGACACATTTATGTGTCTATTTTCATCTCGATTTTCTATATTGTTAGTACCCATTTTTGTACTTATTTTGGTATTTTGTGTTTTTATAGGTGTTTTTGGAGAAATACACTTGTGCGGAGAAATTGGCTCGAAAAGTGGAATTTGCGCACTCGTACGACACCTGCTATTCGGACCCCTCAAATGGATAAGGGGTAACCAGTTACTAAGGGGTACCTAAATTGTTATTCGCACCCTAGCAGTCGGATAAGGGGAATTTCTTCTTCAACAGTTCAAAACCAGAATTTGGCGGGAAATATAGCTTTCACCTAAAAGTTTGATCGAATTTTGGAAGTGGGTTAGCGAGATTCAATCACGGATTTCGTTTGGTTAGGCCCTGTTTAACAGCCCAATTTGATGGACCTAACAACCCAATTTTTCTATAGCAGCAGAAGTTGTCTCTTCACGAATGCATAGATGGACCTAACATCTCAATTTGATCCAGCCTAGCTCATGTGCCAGGCGTGGACCGTGTATGACCGCCTCATACTCCGTGATGTTGTTAGTGTATTTTTCGAATTCTAACCTGAATGCATAGATGAGTCGGTCTCCAGTAAGGGTTGTTATCACAATCCTTATGCCCGCGCCTTCTCCATTGGAGGAGTCATCTACGAATATCTCCGACCTTCGCGAATTTTGTGGTTCCAAGAGGTCTTCTGGTTCTGGTTTGGCTTCCTCCATTCCTGGGATGTCATTTATCTCTGCTTCGTCGTTGAGAGGTAGGTCTGCTAGGAAGTCCGCTAATATTTGTGATTTCTCAGCTGCTTTCCTTATTTAAAATATTATGTGAAACTTCTTGATCATGGTATTCCATTTTTCCACCCTTCCAATTTTCTCCATGCTGTCGAGAATTTGACTTATTTGAGCCTTCGTGAAGACTCAGCTGGTATGTGCGTCGAAATATATCCTTAGTTTTTGTGTTGCCACTACTAAGGCGTATATGAGATGCTCCACCTTGGTATAGTTACGCTCCGGTGAACTGAGTGTCTTGCTGATGTAGTATACGGGCTTTTCTGCTTTCCCTTTGTCTCGTACCAATACTGCGCTCACAGCGTAGCTTGTTGATTCTAAGTATAAGGTGATCACCTCACCTGACTCTGGCTTCTGTAGGATGGGTACTGACGCTAAGTATTCTTTGATCTTGTGAAAAGCTTGTTCACATTATGTGGTCCATGTAAACCTATTTCCTTTCCTTAGTGTATCGAAAAATGATTTGCATTTACCCGACGACCTTTCTATGAATCTTCCCATGGAGGATAAGATTCCATTTAGATTTTGCACTCCTTTTAATGTTTGTGGAGATGGAATCTCCATTATTGCTCTGACCCTTTCGGGATCTACTTCTATTCCTCGCCTAATTACCAAGTATCTCAAGAATTTTCCCGAGGTTACTCCGAATGTGCATTTCTCTGGGTTCACCTTCATGTGAAAGTTTCTCATGGCTACCAATATTTCTCTTAGGTCTGACAGGTGGTTTTTTGCTTCTTTGCTCTTGACGAGCATATCGTCCACGTAGATCTCCAGTATCTTGCCTATCCATGGCTTAAAGATTTTTTCTACTAATCGCTGGTATGTTTCCCCCGCGTTCTTTAGTCCAAAAGGAATCCTTGAATAGCAATACAAGCCTCGTGGGGTAAAGAATGCAGTATGCTCCTGATCTTCTTCTGCAAGGGCTATTTGGTTGTATCCTGAGTATCCATCAATGAAGGATAGCCTCTGGTAGCCTTCGGTTGCATTGACCAGTTGGTCAATGTTTGGCAGCGGGTAGCTGTCTTTGAGGATTGCTTTGTTGAGATTGCTAAAGTCGACGCAAATGCGCACGCCTCCGTTCTTCTTGGGTACGATGACCATGTTAGATATCCACGTGGGTATTTTACTTCTCGTATGAATCCTGCTGCGATTAGATTTTGCAACTCCTTTTCTACCGCTTCGTGATAGATATCTGCCACCTTGCGGATGCGTTGTTTAAATGGTGGCATTTCTGGTTTGAGTCGAAGGTGGTGTGAGGACAAATTCGGGTAAATTCCTGGAATGTCTTCCATTGACCACTGCGTATTCCCTTAGTAACCTTTCTAGTTGCCTCTCCTCTTCCTCTTCAAGTAAGGTTTCGATGTTGAGCATTTTTGGTTCTGTCTCCGTTCCGATGTTAATTTTCTTTGCTGGTTCCACCGGTGAGCAGGTTTGCTTCTGAGGAGTTGAGGAGTGCTTTTCTGTAATTGTCATTTGGCGGAGACGTTTTCCCCTAGAGTGGCGGAGGTGCTTGTATCTGGAACTTATATGGCTTCGGATACTGAGAGGAATCCGTTCTTGACTTCTTTGGTGTTTTCCTTTCGTCTTTCTCTTTGGTGCTGCTGCGCAGCAACTCTTTCTTCGTTGAGTCTGAACTCTGCTAGATTGCATATCCTTGCGTCCTGCTGGTCACCTTTGATTTCCATCTCACCCATAGGTGTAGGAAATTGAAGGTACTGATGATATGTCGAAGTCGTTCCTCGTAACCTATGTACCCATAGTCTGCCCATGATTACATTGTAGGGAAAGGTGCTTCCACCACGCAGAATCTTGTATTGGTTACTAATGGTCCTGCACGTACCTGCAAGATAATTTCTCCTTTTGGTCTAGAGATGGCTCCATTGAAACCGTACATTGTGCAAGTGGAAGAATCCATTTGCTCCATTGTTAAACCCATACGCAGGTAGGGTTCGTAAAACAATACGTTTAACGAGCTTCCCCCCGTCAACGAGAACCTTCGTAACGTTACATCCATATATCAGAAGGGTGATCACCAGTGGATCATTGTGCATTTCTACCTCTTGATTGACGTCTTTGGTTGAGAAGGTTAATGGCGTGGCTATCCATTCTTCCCATATGCTAGCAGGTGGTCCGCTTAGCTTGAACACCTCATGGTTTTTTATATTTATTTTGTTTTGAGCTAATTCGAGGATATCTTCAAGCAGCTCTTCATGTCCTCCGTTGGAGAAGGTGATCATGTTGATATCTTTTCCGTCCTGAGGGAACTCCACCTTTTCTTCGGGGTCGCCTCAGTTTCAGCTGGCTATCGTTGTACTGGTGGTATGCATAATACTCCTTGGCATCCTTCGTTTTTTTTGGTTTCTTTCCCCTAGTATTAGGGTAAGGAAAGCCCGACTTTGCTCCTTCCTTGCTTAGAATGTGGGATAATGTGGTGTTTAGCTTTGTGTAGACTTTATCTGAAAATTCTTTTCTCCCTTTTCCTATTTTTCCATCTGCGTATTTGTATCTTTTTTCTCGATAGCCGGTCCTTCCCCCGGTTTCGTTTTGTCTCTTAGGTATCTCCAGATTGGTTCCAGAGAGTTGGTTCGTTGCAGACATGTTGTTGTTTTTGCTTGTGCCCTGGGGTTGTCCTTCGATTTCTTCAAGCCTGATGTAGCGGTCTTGGACAACCCTGAGCTCTCCTTCAGAATCGAGGGCTCTATTGTGAAGCTCCACGAAGATAGCTGAGGTTCTATCAAGTCCATACTTATAACAATTAATGCTAATTTCTTGATTAACTTTTCCAATTGCTTGGCATGTCTTCTGCCACCTATCAGTGTACTGCATCAATGTTTTGCGGGGTCCGATAGATAAAGCAAACAACCTATCTAACCCAGCCTTTGTTGATTTGTGTACATTTATGTCTCCAAGAACACCGTAGACAATTGCTCAAAAGAGTCAATTGAGTTTTCTGGTAAATTGTCATACCAGGCTAGTGTTGATCCCGTCAAGCTTGCAGGGAATACCTACAAAGTACTACCGCATCTCTTTCCCAATGGGCAAGGACATGAGTGTAATACCGTAGATGGGATGCGGGATCTGAGGTATCGTTGTATGCTTGGAACGTAGGTACCGGGAATTTCGGAGGAATGGGTTCCCTCAAAATGCGAAAATACAATGGTGATGTGGTTGCCTCTTATAGCACTTCTTCTAGTCTTGTACCTGCGTGGCCAGTTTTTAGGCCTGGTATCCCCTTATGCATTTTCTCCATTTGCTCCATAACCATGTTCACATTGTGAGCATCTCTAGAAAATACATCGTCGTAGTAGGACTGCGAGGGCTTGTAAGTTGGATCCGTATCCTCTGGATCATGGCGTGTTCTCCTGGATCCCTATGCTGGGTCAGCCTTTGGTGGGTTGGGATCCACCCTTCGTCTTCCTGAGATAGCTCCGTTCCCATGCCTCTTTAGCGGAGGGTAAGTTTGGGAACCTTCGATATGTATGTCTAACATATCTTTTAGGTGTTGGTTCTCCTGGGCCATCTCGTGCATTGCATCCTCATGTTCCTTGTTGCGGAGTAACAAAGCTGCTACTTATGCTACCATTTGGTCTTCGTTGTGAATTCCACCACCCTGAGGGGTGCTGTCGGCTGGATCCTCAGAGTTATCCGCTCCTTCTTCTATAACTGGTGCGTCTGCATCTATCTGGATTGGAGTTAATTTTCCCGACCCTCGTCCCGTAGGAACTACGGTTCTAGGTAACCCTGCGTTTTCCGCAGGTGGCTTTGTAACGGCGGGATGCTACGGTAACGACATGCCGTAAAGTGGTTGAGCTCCCGATGTTTTCCCCATCCCTTCAGCAGGTATAGGTGATTTTTTAGCAACCGTTCTTCTTACTATTTCGCTTTGGTCGTCCTTTTCTTCGGTTCTTTGGTTTGCTTGAGACGTCTTTTGAGATCTTCCTCGTGTAACTGTTGGTCATGAGCTTGTCGGTACATCACGTGGTTTCTGCATACCTTCGGCTTTTGTTATCCTGTGGTCACAGAAAAAACGACAAAAATGTGCAACTTGGGTGCCTTCGTCAAAAGGTAGCAGTTAATGCTCTGACTCAGAAGACGGCTAAGCAGCTTTTTCAGATAAAGGACTGAAATGACGTTTTGGAAGACGGGTATAAAAATTTTATGACACCCTTGGGAGAAACAACCTTAAACGTTGAAAAAAAATGAAAAGGGGGTGTCAGATCTCCCAAAAAAAAAGGTTATTAAATGTTTTAAAAGATTTTTTTTTCTTAAAATCTCACTGAGATTCCTCTGTTGTCAGACGTATTCAGATCTAAAGAAATCTTTGTTAAAAAAGGTTGTTTTAGTACGAAACAAAACTTTTAACGTTTTATGGTGCTCTTTTGTGAACATTTTTGTAGATCTTTGAGATTGCTAGTTTTTAGAGGCTATGAACTCAAAGAACTTGCAAAAACAATGGACGAACCAATCACTAAAAAGTGAGATCCATCCTTGTTGAACTCAGATCTCTTCGTCAAAGAATATTCTAAGTAAGATAAATGACGGGATATAAAAACTCAAGCTGGTGAGCAAAACTCTCTAGGCAATTTTCCCATAGTCTACGTAATGTATACATCTCAGAAAATCAGATGCTAATTAGTATCGATACCTTTGTTGAACTGATAATGTTAAGTAGTAAAAGATATTCAAGATCACAATAATAACGAAGAACACAAATATAATGTAAAAGCTTCTAAGTTATCATGGGACACAAGAGATTAAGTGGTTCGAGTTTTGTCTACATCCACTGGGTAATGAGTGATTGTTTTGTATTAAGTTATGGTGGTTATAAAGATCTTAAATGCTTCCCAAAGTAATAGAGAGAACTCAAGTTGAAGTAAATACTTAAGTTCTAAACATTAAAGAGGTATAAGCTTAAGACTAGATCTTCTCTCCTAGATATTGAACGCCCTTAGTTTGTTGGTGAGGCTTGGTATTTATAGCCCCTTCTGCTCCATGTATTTTTTTGCTACCTATGGGTCCATCGTTCGTTGATATACCTTTCGTACAAATGGTACCTTCGTTCACCGCATACTTTATCAAGTCGAACCCTGCCACCTCAGCTGACCCACGTTCATTCGGGAACTTCCCAACTTTAGTACAGGTTGTACCTTCGTTCACTGCCGGCCTCTGCCAATCGGGTTCTGCCATATCATCTCTCTCCACGTTCCTTGATTATGCGTGTAGATAAGAGATTTGTGCATTTAATGCTGATTAGATATGTCATCTACCTTTGTCCCTTCGCCAGCTTCCTCCTTGTAGACTAGGCTTTTACTCTTCTCATCTCACCCGTCGAGGCATCCTTTCTTGGGACGAGATAAAGTAAATCTATGAAGGTATCCTATGTCACTTGGATTTCTCTGCGTAGCGAGGGCTTCACATTTATCTTGTATACGACCACTAAGATCGTTACATGTGCTCCGCGGAATATTGGTATTCACATTAAAATAAATTGACTCTAGTATAGAATCAACCGACTTTAGATGATTTTTGAGTCACTAAAATATGACAACCAAACTTGACATACCAACGCTTGGTGAGTTCAAACGAGCTATGATCTAACAATCTCTCCCTTTTTAAATTTTAGTGACAAAACTCTTTTTACATATGTATAAACAAATTACAAGAATTCATTTTTCATATGATTGATTCCAAGTTTCAACAACAGAATAACCTGCATATATTCAATTAATAAATGTCGTTGTTGACATTTGAATAACAAAGATTTTACTCCCCCTAAAGTCAAGCTAGGAAGATATTTAATCCGAACATCTTTGTTATTCCCCTTTTTGTATTACAGAATTACTACACATCAATATGATATGTTTCTCCCCCTTAGTTAGTGCCTTACTCTTTCGTTAGATATAACGTTTAAGCACAATTGTCCTTTCATTAGTGATTTCAATCACTTGTTTACTCCATATATTTCTCCCCCTTTTTGTCACAAAATGACAAAGGTTCGAGCGAATAAAGGAAAAACCGAAAGGATCATACAAATCTAAAAGACTTGTAAACAACCTATAAGAGTTAAGCACGAAGGTTTCACACACCACTTCAGATAACCAATATTAAAACTAAAACAATTTCCCGAAGCAATTTTCCCTAATAGTTAAAAAAACGACTAAGAAATTTAATTCCCTTGTTAAACTGATTGCAAGCATACAATCACTTATTTCGATAAGACCAAAATAAAGATCAGAATTAACTTTATTTCTCTCATCAAGCTCTAGTTATTCAGATAATAACTTAGACCTTTCTCTTTATACAAGACAAACACTAGGTTAGTTAACTAGTTTTTCTTTTCAAGGCATTCGATTAGACTTGAATAACCGAATCCTCCAATTTGATGAGTCTAACTAAGATCAAAATTAACTTGGTTTCTCTTATCTAGAATCGATTTGGACCAAACAAATGATCCCGTATTTCGTTAAGCCGTAAACAATACATACAAACCAAAATAAATTGACTTGCACAATTATTTTATTAACAAGAAGCAATTGAAACAAACATAGACATTATAGCACCGCAATTGCACAGAAATTTCGTTAAGTAAAAACACTTGATACCCAACAATAAAGAAGATACCAAACAATAAGCCAAATAAATTGACACAGTTTTTCTTAACCAGAAACAATTGAATCATATACACATATATCCATACACATTAATGGAACATATCAATTGTACCAAATTTTTGCTAAGAAAAGGCAAAATATATGCAATATAAACAGGCTTTTCTTAAACAAGAAAACGATTAACTAAAAAATTCGTTACCTAAAATTCCGCAACCTCTTCTCCCTAGAAAGATATATCATTGAATGCAAGTTCAAGTTAGAACTATCCCCCAGTGTGTTCTCATCCTCTCGCAAGACAAAAGAATAACAACAAAAGCAACCTTTACCAGATAAAGGTTGAAACGATTTTAACTAATACGTGCCAACAACAAAAGTTGAAAACCCGAAACACATGTTTATGCTAAACACAACTCATGTAAACATAAATTTATAACATATTGTGAGTTTTCACATATGAGTTTCAGTCGGAACACCTTATGATCCTTTGATTAAGCCTACCAACATGTGATAGAACTTAATACCGCTAAATAAATAATCCATACAAACCATAAGGGTTACATCATATGAGATCGAATATTAAGGTTAATGAAAACCCAAACCAGACATCTCATAAACCGAATACACATATCAAAAATATATGAACATTCGTTCTCAGGGTATGTAATCGGTAACTATCACAACAATTTTTTTTTATAAAGAAATAATCTTAATCATAAATAATGATAGTTTTATTCAAAATAGACCTTATAAAATAATTGAAGCAAATCAAACACTGATATCTTTTTTTCTGATAAGAATCTAATCTTATAATTTATTTCAAGAGCAACTTAATTCTTCATATCACTAGAGGAAGGCTACTTTCAGACTTGCGCTTCTGAATTTCTTCAAGAAGATAACCTTGTTGCTTGACCAGAATTTCTTGCAGTTGAGAAGTTTTTGTGAAGGACTCTGCAAGAACATGTAATTCTGTCTTTGATTAAACACAAAATTGTGTCAATATCTCAATACACTGATATTTTTTCAACATATTCTCTCTTTCCTTTTTGCTAAGCCGATCTCTCTTTTTGATCTTCCTCTTAGGCTTCTTAGCATCAAGAGATGGTGTAGATTTATTCTTAAAGAAATATTTCAGATCAATCACATTTGCAAGAGAACACATCGGATCCTGACTCATGGTTCGGACAAGAAATAACTAGAGAATGAAAAAAATCCTTTTATATTTTTTATACTACCGAAAATATTCAAAATATATTTTCAAGTACTAGATTTTATTCCCATAATCTATACATAATATGCCTTGATTTTTGCTTCCTCACACACACAATCGGCACACAGAGTGAGGATGCAATTCTAATACCGATTAGGTGGTATTAGTATGATATTTTCTCTCATCATGGGATTTGGAACAAGCAGTGTGTCCTTGATCTACTATTGTATGATTAAAAAATCTTCTCTTATTAACCTCGAATTAACGAAGTTTCTTGAGATTGGTTGGAGTTACATATGCACTTCTTAGCAATGTTTGTTCTTGAGACAGTTTCACACTTTGTATTAATTTTCCCTTTATCATTAGATGATTTTACAACATCGGAAGACATGTCCATTTTTAAAATGGTTAAATGACTAATGGGGGAATCAAATTAACAACTAGTGCAATATTATTTGTTTCCTCTTCTTCAAAATCATATGAATCAGAGGTCTCGTCTAGATTTACAGCTAATGCTTTGCTTCTGGTGTATTTCCTAAGATTAGGATTGTCTTTAGCCATATGAACAAAACCTTTACACTTGAAGTACTTAGGCTGATATTCATCATCTTCTTCCTTATCATTTTTGTTCTTTACAGGAACTCGATCATGGGGTCGAGGAGATCGATGAACATTGTTAGAGCGCTGCTCGGTCGAACTCGAAAGCGTTGCTATCTCAATATTGTTTGTCAAGTTTAGTTTCCAAAACTATAAGTCTTGATTTATAGTCTACTTATAGCTAAGTATCGGATTAGAATAGAAAGTGTATTTGAGCTTTAGACTCCTCGGCATTCATCAATTGAAGACGAAGAACTACTAAGGGGAGATTGTGTAACTTCATCAACAAAATATATTTGGAGACTTGAACTCATCTATCACTCAAAAGTCTATCTACTATATCTCCTATTTGATACAAAAGTCGTATAGCTATATAGACTTCGATTATACACATTTGATATTTCGAGCTGAGTTTAACTCGCTTACATATTTCTCGAAATATGTGTTGGTAAGCTTTCACTTTAACCAAGTTCATCTTATACTAACGACGAAAGTAAAAATACGATCATGTGAAAATTGCCTGGTAACATCTTACATGATTTGTGTGATACAATCATTTGATGTAGACTCATAATGTTTCGTATTGATCATTCAATCGCTTGAAAATTTCTTTGAAGCTAATAGTGTGTGAGACATCTATTCCCGTCTTCTAAGAATGTTTAAATGATTGAACTGGGAGTTTAAAAACAATTAACCATGATCAGATATAACATAGTATGCGTACTTGTATGCTAACTGTTGCTAGTTATTCCAAGTTCGGGAACCATAGTATGCATACCCGTATTTGTACTGGTTGGTTAGTTGAAAGTCCGGGAACTTAGTATGCATACCCGTATGCGTACTTGCGTAAGTTTAAAGTTTCGTAATTTAACGGAGTTTGGAAGGTATGCGTATCCATTCACATACCGGTGAACCCAAACCAAATCCGGCCACTCAGGTATGCGTACCCATTCGCATACTTTGGTAGGTTATCTCGGTTTGTTCATGAACTAATACATTTATATTCTCAAATAAACTAGTTTAAATTCTTCACATTAAGATACCTCAGTGCATATAAGATAAACATGACAATTTAGTTACATTGTTGAACTAATATCACAAAGTATAGCAAATCTGTACTGTTAATCATGCATAAATAAAAAGAACCAAAAATTGAAAAAGCTTTACCTGAAAATATGATTATCTCCTTAAACTAACAAGAATGTAACACCAATCATACCAAAAAACAACAAAGAACTTGCAAAAGCCAACAAACAATAAATTAGTATCATCTATACACAAATATATATATATATATAACAAATCTTATGCATACATAACCAATATTTTTTTCTTCAATGCAGCATATATACACTGTTGAATCATATTAAACTCAAAGTCCAATTTTTTTGATTAGGTCTAAAAATTCAAACCAGTTAGTTTTCGAAGAGAAATTGATGGGTAACATGGATCTAGACTTTCTGATTACGAATCTTATGTAAAAATTTCGTACGGAAGTAAGATTAGAAGGCGATCGATATTCCGTCATGAACCCTAAAAGATAAATTCACATTTTTTATTCTCGAATTGTTTAGCTCAAATCATAAATAATGAAAAGATTATTACAGATCTGGAAATCGATTGTAAATGAATTTCAAGTTATTAGGTTCTTGAAATCATTAAATTAAATTAAGACGGAAATCAAAGATTAATATGAAATAAACTTATCTTCATTAACAAAATTATTTTAAAATAGATTCTTCTTCAAATCTTCGTCGCCGGAGCTCGAGTTGTAGGAAGAGAAAGTATAAATGACGATTTAGAAGGAGATCTTATTTACGCATCTAGGGTATTTTTTCATTTAAAAAATATGTTGTATGAAACTCGCACGTGTACTGGACCCTTAAGGATAAAAATTGGTCCAAAAAACTTGTTTTGGACCTACGGTTATGTTGGGATTGAGGAAAGAACCAGCCATTAAATTTTCCCACTATGATAGGATCTATCAGTATTTCCTACTAGTTTTATTTTTTCTTCTCTTAATTAGAGTTTCCCTTTGGGTCATAGTCTATAACAAATAATTCATGCTAATGTCAATATTTTCTTGCTCTATACAAGATCTTCATGTTTTTCTATTTTGTAGTAATAAGGTGTCACTGTCACTGGTGGTGATGGAGATGGAAAACAAACTCAGCCATCAAAACACTTCTTAATTTTAGTTTTATCTGCTCAAACAAAAAATCATAGAAAGAACTCATTATAATTTATAACCACCAAACTAAATTATTTTGTACCCGCTCCGGCTAAAATCTTACTTCTCAAGACATCCCCTTGATTATTTATTTTTCTATTAAATAGGCGAACCTCAACTGATACCTTCATAGTGCCGATTGTGGAAATCAGAAACCTTACATAAGTGTTTCAAAATCATCATACATTCTTTCTCGCTTATATAACTTCCCCAGTTCTTGATTAAAAATCCCAATTCCTACATACATAAAGAGTAACTCAGAGTACCTTTTCTCTCCCTCTTTTAAAATAAAGAGACAGGAACAAACATCGCCAAAGGGAAAATTTGATTTTGAAGCTAAATCAATATGTATCACTGCACAAAGCAGTGATTGGATCAGATCCAACCCAGTGTTTGCAATAACATGTAAATAACATGAACTTAGGTTTTTAAAGTAAAATTGCCTAGTACAATTAAGATAACAGTGTCTCATGTAACAGTAGCAGTAATAGTGTCTCAGGAAGCAGTGGCAGTGTCTCAAGTAACAGTAATAATGTCTCAAGTAACATTGGTTATCTGAATCGGTCTTCATTTGTCTGAAACGGAATGAATCGGTCTAAATAGGCTTGGAAGTTTTATTAAAAATTGTATTAGTAAAAAAATATAATGATAATCCTGTTCCAAATGTAGATGTCTTAGTTTCCATAGAAAGAGTTGTCTTTGTCTTTGCTCAAAGAAAAGCTTTGTTGCACCGGCTCCCGTTACCGTCTTTGTACATGTAATTAATGCAATCATCTTGTTGAATAGGTCGACTACAACGAACAAGTAATCATAATTAGACTTTGTCTTCGGTAATCCACCAAGAAAATCCATAAAAATACTCTCCCAAGGCCTTGATGGTACTGGTAATGGTAGATATAATCCACGTTTTATGTTGGAAGGTTTAGATGTGCTGCACAACTTACACCCTCTAACCAACTTAGCCACATCATCTTGCATCTTAGGCCAAAATACATAATGACAAAGGTTAAGAAGAGTTTTATTCATCCTAAAGTGTCCAGCAACTCGGGATGTATGTGCCTCTCTTAACCATTGTAAACGATCTCCATCTTCTGGAATGCAAAGTAATTGACCCTTGTACAACAATTCATCACGGAATTTAAACTCTCCTTTCAAACCACTATTTACACCTTCTGACACCTTATTGAAGTCTTTGCTAGATGTGTATAACTCTGCATACTCTTGAGAAACAATCGGTTGAATTCTCGTGGCCACCATTAATGCTCGGACAGGTGGACGAGACAACATATCTGCCAACTTGTTTGTTACTCCCTTCTTATACTTAATGAAAATGTTGAAACTCATCAAGTAAGACATACACTTCATGTGTCGGTCTTGTTGTAGTTTCTTCTGAGCGTGTAGATACTCCAATGGTTTACGATATGAATGTACCACTAATTCCTTACCTAAGAGATACACTCTCTAATGCTTGATACATTGATGTAAAGCATAAAATTCTTTGTCATAAGGTGCGTAGTTCTTAATAACACCTGAGAACAATTCTGAATGGTACTCCACAAGTTTACCATCTTGTAATAACACTCCTCCCAATGCATAGTTAGAAGTGTCGGTCTCAACTTCAAAAGTACGATGTTAGTTAGGAAATGCCAACACCGGTGCTTCTGAAATCTTCCTTTTTAGTAGTTGAAAAGCGTCTTCAGGGTTTTGATTCCGTTCAAACTTTTCCTTAGCTCCCGTCAAACCATGTAATGGTCTTGCAATATTCGAAAAATGCCGGATAAACTTACGAAAATAGGTGCAAGCCCCTAATAAACTCCTGATCTCAGTTACAGTACTAGGTCTAGGAAACTTAGTGATCAGCTCAACCTTCCTTGGATCATTCTTCCGTTATCCACCACCAACAATGAATCCGAGATACACCAACTCCTCCTTCCCAAACTCACACTGCTTTACATTCAACTTCAGTTGGCCTTCATGTAACACTTTAAACACCTTCTCAACGTGAACGAGATGTTCTTCCTAAGTTTTGTTGTATATTAGTATATCATCCAAATAAACAATCACAAATTTTTTTGGACCACATATATATGGAATGGGCTTAATAAGATCTCCAACCCATTAGCCTTAAAAAAAATATATATAATTGGGTCATGGGTTGAAGCCTAAATCCATTAAAGGTTAAAAACCTAATATCGGCCTTTTTTAAAGATGACTAAATTCATTGCATCCTAAAAAGTTGATAAATTAGTTGTTGGTAATACCAAACCTAAATCAAACCTGGAGGTTAGAATGAATCTAGATATATACTTAGTCCAAATACAATAATTAATCTGGTCATCCTAAAGGAGGGGATGAATATAGATTCATTATTGGAGTAAGTACATTTCTACTATATAGATATATAATTCCCATTTTAAATAAAGGTGAACCTAGTGAGCATTTGGTCTAGGTACATCATCAAGATGAATGCAAACATATAATTGACTGGATGCATACCCTTTATAACCTATAAATAGAGGAGGAATTTCAACCAGAAAGGTACACATTTTCTAATCCTTTTCTCTTCAGTAAAACCTGCTTAGAGATCTTATGCATTGAGGCATCAGAGTGTCCTTGCAGGTACCCCCCTTTCTACATCCATCAAGAATATTTACAAAGCCAAGATCATTGGAGAGCTGAGCTGGAAACTCTTCATCATAAAGAACGTATCACGAGGAAAATTGTGAGTCATCTAAACGGTCTATAATTCATTTATCAGGTATAAATCTTGACTCATCCAACTGTTAAGATTATATCTTTTAATACAAATCTCGAGGAGTGTTGTAGGAACATTTTTGCGACAACATCTTTTGGCGCCCACCGTGGGGCAGAGAAGGATTCTCAACAAAAAAAAATCAAGATCCATGGTAACATCACAGGAAAATCAAAATAATGGGAATGACAATACGGATGCAAAGTCCGAGGGAATCATAGAAACGTTGATCACCCACTTCAGTAAGGAGTGGAAACGTCACCAGTAAAAACAACATCAAGGTGTCCCTCTGCAAGAACTTATCCCCACCGGATAAGTAGAGGAAATCGATGGGTATGTAGCGCAACTCCATCTTTAAGTGATGGGGTGGTAATAAACACCAAATAAATATTCTAAACTCACGTCCGAACTCCCTCGCCAATAGAGGACATCGTTTAGCCTCGTGTTTTGTGCAAGCGGATAGGACAGGGGTAACACCCGTGGATTTGACTCTGCGAGAAATATTGCAAGAGTTAGAAAGAGAAAACCGACTACTGAAAGCGTCTCTATAAAAAAGACCACTAACTGGTAGTACCCAGCATTCGAAAAGTGTCACTCCACACCGGCATGCACGGATTCACATGAGGTTTGGCGGGCATGAAGGGGCTGATTGATCGCGACAGGAGACATAGTTCACCCGAAAGGCAAGTTACTGAGGATTGTAGGCTGAATCACCGCTAAAAAGTAGTCATTTCAACGAGGAGACGGAGCGACAATCTGGACTTAGAAATTGGTAGAACTACAGGCTCGAAAGGGAGCAATACCTCAACGATCGAAGAAGAAAGGAGTACCTCGAAGGGAGAAAGAGGAAGGAGTATTATGATGAAAACCGAAGCTCGAAGAAACATAAACATGAGAAAGCAAAATCTAGGCAGAACAAGGAGTTAGTCAGAAATAAACGAATCCGTCGAGAAACTGGAGGAGATTCATCACAGACTGAGTAAATCAATAAAAGAAAGCTAAATTAAATGATCGAGCAGGTCTAGCTCAAAAACAATCCAGAAAAGAAATTCTACAAGTTTTAGCAATGAAAAGGTCGGTGGACTCACCTTGTGTCGAAGAAATAAGGCGGTTCGGCCCACCATCAAACTTTGTGCAGCCCCAGTTCAATGATCTATTTGACGGGAAGAGCGGCGATCCTGTGGAACATGTTCAACATTTCCAAGCTTCAATGAGTACGTGGGGATATAGTGATGAGTTATTGTGCAGAACTTTTCCTGTAACACTGACATGTAAAGCTTTGACTTGGTTCTCCCATTTGGAGTCAAATTCAATTGCAAACTTTGGGATGCCGTCAGATGCATTTTTTCGAGCAATATAAGATCAATCTTGGAAGCAAAAAAGGGAGCAGTCACTTATTTAGATTGCGTCAAGAAAAAAATGAAAGTCTGACAGCTTTTAGATAGCGATTTTGTCAAGAAGTTGGAAAAGTCGGCGCGGTTGATGCTGGACTCATCATTGAAGCATACAAGAATGCCTTGCCTTATGATGAATTTGGGGTATTCAATTCCTTAACCGTACAACCATTAGGAAACCTCAAAGAACTATATGCAAGGACAGATAGCTAGGCAAGGGAAAAAAAGAAAAAAATGAGCAAAGTTGTCACTGACGAAGGTGAAAACAGAAATTCCATCCAAAGTGAGACATCATCCGGATGACGACTCCAAGAAGAAAAATCATGAGGGTTCGGAAGGCCTCACTAGATAAGAGACGCAAACATGTAATAAAAGTATTATTATACAACATTGTGAATGATATTCACATGAGGGTTGGCGAGCACGAAGGGTACGAAGTGATCACGATATGACACCTGAATCATCAGAAAGAAAAGCTCCTGAAGCAAATAATGTATCCAAGAAAAATGATCGCTACAAAAGGCATCACGCCATTGTAGAATCTGAAAGACGGTGTATTTAGCCATTGGTTGAACAACATGTGCGAGCGATAGAAATACCTTGACGACCAGAGTCGAGGGGAATACATCGACAAGAAGACGGAGTATTACGAAGAAGAAAAAAGAGAGGAAAGTTTCGCCTTCAAATAAGAGAAAATTTCCATGGATGTTGTTTATGGAAATAGTCATATGCCATATAAATAATGACGTATGTACCGACACGTATGAAAATGGTTGTCATCAACAGTATGTGACATGAACATCAACTTTCGACCTCATTTGCAGAACAATCAGCGTATTCAATTCGCACACGTTCTCATAGCTTAGCCTCGCAAATATCAACAATTTCAAGTTGTATACTCACAACAAATTAAAGGAAAACATCTTCATTATGTCTCTCCTCCAATTCCAGAGTTACTTTCTTGCACATTCCCCTTTGGTCCATCAGATGGATACAAGTTAAAACTTGCACGAGTTTGAAATAAATGGACTTACACACCATTGTGAGTTTTACTCACGATAGTTGAACAGCTAGGGGCGTCTGAGGAAGACCAAACCTGATACATAAGCTAGCAATAGGAAAGTTATATTGAGTGAAGGGCAGCAAAATGGATCCCAAAACTTGGAACTTCGGCAACTTTGAAATAGTTCACAATTGACTACGGGATGCATATTTGCAGCATAACCAGCGTATTCAATTCGTACACGTTCTCCTAGCCTAGCCTCGCAAATATCTACAATCTCAAGTTGTATACTCACAAAAAATCATAGGAAAACATCTTCATTATGTCTCTACTCCAATTCCAGAGTTACTTGCTTGCACATTCGCCCTTGGTCCATCAGATGGATACAAGTTAAAACTTGCACGACTTTAAAACAAATGGACCTACACACCGTTGCGAGTTTTACTCACGATAGTCGAACAACTGGGGGAGTCTGGGGAAGACCATACCTGATAGATAAGCTAGCAAGAAGAAAGTTATATTGAGTGAAGAGAAGTAAAATGGATCCCATAACTTGGAACTTCGGCAACTTGGAAATAGTTCACAATTGACTACGGGATGCATATTTGCGATGTTGGATCCATTCACGCCTCATAAGGTAAACCTAAACGATTGCTTAATTTATTTGTAATATTCGTATTTCATAGTCCTACAACAAATGCATAATTCACATACAACTGCACAATTCATAAACAAATGCATGATGCACACACTTCGATACTAGCCATAGTCGTTTAACAATAACACTCGGATAGCTAAGATCGGACATAAACTTCGGGCATACTAGCCGGAGATGTTAAACAATAATTCTCGCACAACTAGCACCGATCCAAACTTGGCTTTGATTAAAGGAAATATTTCAAAATATATTCCTTGCACGGTCTTAGTCAATACTTGCACAAATTTGCGAGCAAGCTAAACCGGCTTAGCGCAGGCTCAAGAATAGCAAGGACCTTGTTCCATGGGCAATGGAAACCCATCTCAGTGCAGTGAGAACCAAACCAACTTGGCTTTGATTAGAGGAAATATTTCAATAAATATTTCTTGCATGGTCTTAGTCAATACTTGCGCAAATTTGCGAGCTAGTTAAACCTAAACCGGTTAGTGTAGGCTCAAGAATAACAAAACCTTGTTCCATGGGCAATGGAACCCCAATATCAGGACAATGAGAGTTCCTTGTACAAGGAAAATAAATATATTTTATAATAACGTTTTGTTGGTCGATCTGGAGCTACAACAAAAGAGAAAAATAATAAAAATTTGCGAAGAAGATTTTATTGAGAAAATTGCACGAGTAAGCTTTGTTGGAGAAGAAGTTAAAGCGAGAATTAAAAAAAAA
>NC_039362.1:11376116-11407260 GCF_003573695.1 Papaver somniferum | reverse complement strand
AAAAAAAAAAAAAAAAAAATTAGATGGAGTTAAAAAAATGCATGCAGAAATTTTGTTGGTACAAGAGCGAAAATGGAAATATATATGTATTACGTATTGTAGATGGTGGATTTCCAACAAGGGATAAAATCGTACACTCGTGATTATACGGGCCTCTGATCCAGCAATCAGACGTGATTATCGAGGCACGAGTCTCTCATGAATTCTCAACGGAGAGTACTTTCTCTCAGAGTACATGTAGATATGTAGTCTCACAGCCGGACAACGACATATCTCATGAATACTGAACACTTTCAGTGATTATTTCTATATAGTATCACGAGATGGACGGCTCCTAGACAGCTTGCTCTGCTAGTATACAGCGATAACGTCTTCAGGAACAAACAACGAGTTTACCCTGACTATTTAAATGATATGACTTACCGACAATCTCATATTGGGATAATTAATGCTCCTAGACAGCTTGCTCTGCTAGTATAGAGCCACAAAGTTAATTATTCCTAATTAAGATTAATTCTGTCATGACATTCACTACTGAATCCCCAGAATAATCTATTATTGCTCCTATTCCATGGTCGAATCCACAACTGGTCCCATGGAATGGCAATAAACAATTGTTCTGATTTTATGATCGAATCCACGATCTCATAGAATAACAATAACTATATTATCTCATTACTCCGATTTCATGATCGAATCCACAACTGGTCTCATAAATGGTAATATATAAAACTTAATTACTCTGATTCTATGGTCGAATCTACGATCCCATGGAATGGTAATACTCACTTTATTATTCTGAATTCGTAGTCGAATCCTCAACTGATCTTATGAATTAATAATAAACATCTTATTACTCAATTTTGTGAATTATTCTCCACTGAATTCCATAATTAGTAATAAATAATCAACAACCGGGCGTCTGAGCAACCTCTAAGTAAGCCCCGATTCAAATGGTGAAGGTGTATTCAACGACGATACACTAACAGTCACCGCACGAACGAGTATTTCAAAATACAACGAAACGATGAACCTATGCAAAATAGGGAAGAAAATAATAAATAATTAAAAATATTGACCATGGTGCTGGGAGCACGGACACACGAACGAACGACCGTGTCTTGGTCAATCCCACGCCAGTTTTATATTTTTAATGCATTTTTATTATTTTCCATGATTTGATGAAAATTCTCTCGTTTCATCAAATCTCCTTCGTCTCGAGGAAACTCCTCGGCTTCATGGTGTTTTCATAAACCCATGAAAATAATATAAAATTAAAGAAAAATAGTGTGGGGTGTGACCATTGGCCAACCGGCCATGCCTTGGTCCCAGCCGGCCCCACACCTTATGGCTCCCTAATTATTCTATTATTATTATTATTTCTCTGATTTCATGAAAAAACTCCTTGATTTCATGGTATTTTGCAAAAATTAGGAAATAAATAATATAACATTATGAAAAACTTGTGGGACCAGGCCCTAGCCGGCCGGCCATGCCCTAGACGGTCCCACATGCCCCTTTATTTTATTATTATTTATTTTATTTTCCTTGAACTTATCAAATTCCTTGATTTCATGGTATTTCTCTCAAATTAGGAAAATTTCCCTCAAATCATGAAAAATACATTAAAAGATATATAAAATTATGAAAACTTGTGAGACCAGGCCTTAGCCGGCCGGCCATGCCTCCCACGGCCCCACACGCCCTTGTTTTTATTATTTTAATATTTTTGCTTCCTTGAACTCATGAACACTCCTTCAATTCATGGAAACTCCCTAAATTCATCAAATTTCTTAAAATTCATCAATTTTTCATAAAATCATCAAAGTATTATAAAATTAAGGAAAAGGCACCACGGGACCGTGGCCACGACCGGAGGACCATGCCTTTGCCTCGGAGGTCCCACGCCTCCTTATTCCTTATTTTATAATTATTTTCCATCATCTCATGGTGTTTTCCTCAGTTTCGTTGAAACCCTAATTTTGGCATATTTTCTTGAATGGATGCCCAATTGCATGCCAGAAAGTATCAAAATTCTCAGGACTGAGACGCGGACGCCTTGGGGGAACGAGCGCGCTATCTTGATCGACCAAGATTGGCTCTTCGTCTTACAGAAGCCGGTCCCATCAAGTTTCACAGTTTTGACCTAATTTGCAAAATTGCACGTATTAGGTCTAAGACTCTTCCAAACACTTTGGATTTTCATGAAGTGATCATCAGCGCGGTCACGTGACTACCCAGGGTCGCTTTCATGACCCCATGGTCGGTCCCTCACTCCGTCATAATTAATTAGGTTTTCTCACCTAAGGCTCAGACGAGAATTTTCGAATAAATGATTAAACCAGCATTTAATCATTCTTTCACCAACAAATCGTCAACTCTTCAGGAGTTCTTTGTATTTGCTCACGTGAGCATATGGACACTACATGGTTGATCCACGGTCCCATGTAGTCGCTCCCTCCTTCGTCCCATGGTTGAAATTCTGACGAACCATGAATTGATCATCAATTGATCAAATTAGGGTTTCTGAATCCGAGGATCATCATTCCAGATTCCAACCTTAATAATTTTACGACGACCTCACTGTCATTAATTTTATTAATTATGCTCGGTTCAACGACCAGTATTCTAATTAATATTTTTGGTATGCTGCCAATAATCCATCAGATGAGCACACATGCTCAGACGATCAAACATTCAACAATTCATCACATGAGCAACACTTGATCAGATGATAAATATTTGCGCAAACCAAGGAATATTGGTTCAACAGTTAATATTCAACGATCCATTGAATGAGCAATACTTGCTCACTTCATCGTAAGAACTATACCTCTGTCTCATGACATGTTCAATTCATGAGTTTCAGAACATCATGTTCAACTCAGCAACTACATGGACTCATCGTCCCATCAAACCACGAAGTCATCAATTGACTGACATGCCACGAGACGTCAATCCCCTCATGGCCTTGAAGTTCAAAGGTGGTTTTTCCTTTATCAGTAACCACAGGGTTGTTCGAATCATCATTATTAGTTCCATTATTCTCAACTTCGGCATTCGGTACCTAATACGAAGATTACATGAGATTAGAGCAATATAAACATGGAAACCAAATGGAATCATAAACTACAGCATACAAATGGTGTAATATCATCGATGTTCATCATTATGCACTCAAGACATGAACAAATAACGTGAAAATCATAAAAACACGTTTTACAACAAGTTTATTTGAAAAGATTTTACTCTTCCCTATACAAGGAGATGAACTGGGAGAAATTTACAAGTAATCTGAGGTTGCGTCATATATCATCCTCTTCGTATGGATGTTTTCTACAACATGTCAAAATTTCATAGCAATTGGATGAACTAGTAAAACGTTGTGGCCAAAACATCGTACTACATGCCAATTGAAATTTTTTTGAAAGTCTCCTGGATGTTTACTGTCTCGTCTATTTCTACTCCTAAACATGATCAAAATTTAAAAAGATTCTTTGAAAAATCTTGGAAATTTCCTGGGCATAAGGATACATATGTGGATCGCAAAAATCCGACGTTGGACGAAGATTTTACAGCGTTTTTGCTAAAATCTGAAGTTTTGAATTTTCTGATGACGTATTTTGATAATTTTCATTCATTCACATGGATTATGATACATTCGTCCATAAATCAAGAATATCATCATTATATGAATAAAATATAAGAAGAATGCTTACTTGGGCGATCTCCGAAGCATTTGAAGAGTCGGAGTTGCTTGTGTCAACATTAGGAGCATCATTGCCATCATTTGGTATTGGGCTTTGAGAATTCTCTTTGTCACGACTTTCTGAAGAACGAGAAGTGCTTTCCGATTCCATGGTGACATCCTCCTGGGCATATTCATGAATATTAGTATTTTACGAGTAAAACGCTATAGCGAGGTATGCGGGTAGATACTTACTTTAACTTCTTCTTCAGCACTCGATTCAGAGACAACTTGCTCAGCGGTAGAGAATCGAAGACCGTCAATACTTGATGGAGAAAAATTCTGCAATGGATAACAAACATTAGTTTCATGATCCTAATTATATGGACATAGGAAGTCATAGCAACGGAATGTCAACAACTCACCAAAGAAACAACTGGGGACTTTATGGTATTATCTAGCAGCCTATAATTCTTGCTCCTGCCTTCTCCACCGTGAATGACTTGTTCCATCTCTGAGAAGTCTACTTCAATTCGAGGTCTCACAATACGGCCATCCTGCAATATAATTGATGAAATTCTCGAATATAAATATCATGAATTTCTAAAGAGCATAAGAAAAATACGTATCGGTGAACACCCTGGAGATGTCTTTCGTTTATCACTACCAGAGAGGGGCTTCAGCCTTGGTCGAGAGGAACTCATCTCAACATAAGGAGGTTCTTTCACTAAAGGTTTCACAGCTATTACGAAGTCTTTTAAACGGTCGAGTTGTTGATCCCAAAAGTCTACATAACCAGGAGTTACATTCGTAATTCGTTCGAAACCAGGGAACCAGTAATTACTTCCTTCCACGAGAGCACGGTCTAAATGGGTCATAAGTTGTTTGACTGGTGGCTTCTTCTTCCTAAAATTTGGGACACACTGATCCATACCCATTTGACGGGTTGCTCTGTCAATATTGTACTCTTCCACTGAAAACTCTCCATATGTTGCTGAAATTAAGTAACCAGGGGTGCAACTTAACATAAAAGATATTTCGCCGTCACTCCGATCTGCACCAGACTTCAAGGCCATGCTTTCTCCGTCATTAAAAGTTTACAACTGAGAAACATAAGAAGGAATTAGCACCCATGAGTGAAAATTGAATTCAGACTCATCGTCTAACACATCAACGAGACGAGCCTTGAATCGAGGCTGCTTTGTATGCCAGCGCATATCCTAGTATTGTATTTCTCATAGAAAACGTGGCGAGCATCAGCATTCGGTTCTTGCAAGACATTACGAGGAATGGGTGCATGATTCCTGAAACGCACCCACAATAATGCTTGGAGAAAAATCGTGTTAGCATAGCATTCTATTTTCATGAAGCTGTTGGAGATGCTAGAGTCTATAACCAAGGAGTCTAAGTTAGAGTACAAAGTACCGAAGAACAGACTGCCTATCGGGAGTTGCCACCTTTAGCCATTTTGATAGCAAAAGGGATCACGAAAGGCTTCAACAAATTACCAGTGTCTTCAAACACATCTCTAGACAACCACAAACATAGAAGAGTGGTAATAGATAACATACCATCAGCGGGTCTATTAGGCACTTCATCTCGAGGCCACAAGTGTGTTAACCAGTGAGCATAACAATACTTGCTGGTCATTTTATTACTTTCTCCCATTTGAGCTATCAAAGTGTTAGAGATTACCATCTCATCAGCGAAAAACTCTCCTGGAAAATTATCTGTGACTGGGAGGCGCAACAATGCAACTACGTCTTCTAAAGTAATGGTAAATTCTCCCCATCTGCATATGAAAGTATGGGTGGGAATGCACCAGCGACCAAGAAGAGCTACTATACCTCGCGCATCGTGAAAAATATACAAGTCTCCAGATGTTTGGAAAAAATATTGTTACCTGCTCACGATCCAGCATTGCTCGAACACGAGGGAAACCCAGCATGTGCCTCACCCATCCAGAGAATTTTTTCAAAGGCCGTCGAGAAAGCTTGAATTCTATCATTGAACCAGAAAAATGCCCTTTCTGAAGACAGAATCGGATGGTTGCACGAGGAGTAACTAATTTCTTCTGAGTAACATCCCTGGGATTTATCAGAAGCTGAAATGCTGGAGTCTCAAGACGTTTTTCACGTCTATGCTGAAACACGAAGAATTTGTCATCAGTATTCGGGATGTTCTTGACCCCAGAGGTTTCTTCCTCTCTTTCTCCACTAATGGAAGTCTCATCCATACATGTGTCATTGTTGGAGGCATCATTATCCGAATAGTCAGACATCCTTGCAAAATAGTTGTGATATCCACGCAGTACTCTATTTCATAACATCATCAATACAAAATGCAAAACTCAACAAAGCCATGGAATCGTACAATAAAACGATGAAAATGCTCACATTAGCATCTACGAAAATGGTAATTCTTAACTCTTACCTCTTTATGATTCCACTAACAGTAGTGATGGTATAAGAGAGTTAACACTTCAAAACTTGGTCGTTTATTTAAACCTGTAAAAAACGAGCAAAACTTTATTATTTTGAAGTTGAAACCTGATTTTCATAAAATCATGAATATTTCTACTGTGTGAACATTCACCATGGAATTATGAAAACTGAAACATTATTTCATCATAAATAATTGTTTACTTCTAATAACTACTCAAAACTCGAGTTTAATTTTTAAAGAAAATAATATATATATTTACATATATATATGAAAAACGTGATTTACTCACGTAAATAAAAAAAACTTTTCCTTCGTATTATCGTACGTCTTAGAAACGAGGGTTTATTTCGATTTTGTGAAAGCTCACATGTTTTAAGATAAAGTTGTGGTTCTCATGAAAGCTCATAAACAAAATTTTATCACTGGACACAGGTCTATATATATATATATATAAATCTCTCATAAGTCAGCGATTATTACTAGTTTCTTAAAACTAACGATCGAACGAACATACGTTTTCTAAAAACAAGGGTTTTCTACAAAACTCACATTCATATATGCACATGTATATAACCTCATTATGACCAAGGCATGAACAACTCATGAAGCTCATGAAATCAGCAAAAAAAAAAAACTTACCTGGTCGGCTGTCGGAAGTTGGCCGGACGGACAATCGACGGCGACTGCCGGCGACTTTTTTTTTCCCCTGACGTGAGGAAGATGAAGGGCTGATGAATATGGTGGTCGGTCGTGGGAGGTGAAATAAAAAAAAAAGCATTAATTCCCTTTTATATCAATTTTTATTTCTGAAACCTAATTTCACAAGGATTTCCTTTTCGGGTCGGGCCCGTGAATCCTAAATCGATCAAGGTCCCAGCACCGAACCAACGGTTCAACACCAATTTATGCTCATTAGACAATTATCTATCATACTAATGGGATCTTCGTTCAACCCATGGTCCACTCGCGCAATCGAAAATCCGGTAACATCTTATCTTACGACTAAGTTCAATTACTTATTACGTTCATAACTGGAAAATCACCATTGAGTGCTGACTGAGGAACATGACTGTCGCTCAATAAGCAGGGGACTTAATGTAGATGGTGGATTTTAGAAAAAGGTTAAAATCGTAAAACTATAATTGTATGTACTCCTGATCCAGCAATCACATGAGTATTGAGACTCGTGTCTCTCGTCGAAAGCATGAAAGCTCGTTCCACAAATCTCTGACTCAGAATATTATCTCTTAGAGTATATGTGGATGTACAGTCTCTCAGCTGAGGCAACGACATATCTCATAAATACTGAGCAATTTCAATAATTACTTATATATAGAATCGAACGATTGGACGGCTCCTAAACAGCTTGCCTGCTAGTTTAGAGCAATAACGTCTTCAAGATGCAACAATGTTTTCCCTGACTATATAAAAGGAATATGACGCTTCAACAAGCTCATATCTCTCAATTTTCAAATAATTAATGCTCCCAGAAAGCATGCATGCTAATATAGAGCCATCGATTAATTATTTCTAATCGTACTGAATATTAAGAAACATTCTACAATGCTTCATAATATTTCGTCACTTCAATTTCGTGGTTCTTCCCAGTAGAATTCCACGGGTTAGTAATAAATATTCAACATACGGGCATCTGAGCCGCTATTGAGTAAGCCCCGACCAAAATGGTGCAAGTGTACTCAGCAATAATGCACTAACGAGCACCTGAATGCATGAACGAGCATTCCAAAACACGAAGGAACGATGAATCTATGCAAAATAGGAAGAAAATGATAAATAATAAAATATTAATCAAGGCACTAGGGGACTGGGTCACCGGACGGGCGGTCGTGCCGTGTCCAGTCCCACGCCCGATTATATATTTTATCATATTTTTATTATTTTCCTTGATCTCATGAAAATCCTTTCATTTGAGCAAATATCTTTCGTTTCATGAAAACTCCTTAAATTCATAATGAAAAATAATATAAAATTAGGGAAACTCGTGGGACCAGGCCCTAGCCGGCAGGTCACGCACTCCCTTTATTTTATTATTATTATTTTTTATGTTTCCCTCATCTCTTGGAAACTCCTTGATTTCAACAAACTCCTTGATTTTATGGTGTTTCCCAAAAATCATAATAATATTATAAAATTAGAAGAAGTACCTTGGACCGGGCTCTTTGGCCGGCCGTCCATGCCTCGGCCATAGCCGGTCCCACACTTCATGATTCCTTATTTTTTTATTATTATTATTTCCATCACCTCATGGAAATTCCTTAATTTTATGAAACTCCTCAGTTTCATGGTATTTCTTTCAAATCAAGGAAATTATGAAAATTACATAAAATTAGGAAAGGTGTCACGGGACCGTCGTCCCAGCCAGCCGGCCATGCCCTAGCCGTGGCCGGTCCCGCACCTTGTAATTCCCCATTTTATTAATTAATATTTCCATCATCTCATGGAAATTCCTTAATTTTATGAAACTCCTCAGTTTCATGGTATTTCCTTCAGATCAAGGAAATTATGAAAAATTACATAAAATTAGGAAAGGTGTCATGAGACCGTCGTCCCATCTGGCCAGTCATTCCCTAGCCGTGGCCGGTCCCGCACATTGCAATTCCTTATTTTATTGTTAATATTTCCATCATCTCATGGAGATTCCTCAGTTTCAGTAAAACCCTGATTTCTTCATATTTTCTCGAATAATTGCTCAAATGCACATCAGAAAATATCAAAATTCTCAGGACTGAGGGACAGACACTATGGTGATGAGAGCATCATACCTTGACCGACCAAGGTTGGCTCTTTGGCTTACAAGAGGTCGGTCCCATGACCAACCAAGGCCGGTTCCATTACCCCTTGGTCGGTCCTTCACCTTTTTATAATTTATTAGGTTTTATCGCCTAAGGTTCCGACAAACATTATTTTTAATGAATGGTTAAACCATCATTTAATCATCCTTTCACCAACCGGTCTTCAAGAGACTTTGGTATTTTGCTCACTTGAGCATATGGGAATTACATGGTCGATTCATCATCCCATGTAACCGGTCCCTCCTTTATTTCATGAATGATTTTCAATAAGTCATCAATTAATCAACAATTCAGCAATTGATCAAAATTTGGGTTTCGAATCCAAGGTTCATAATTCCAGATTCAAACACTAGTAATTTTACGATGATCCCATGGTCATCACTCTAACTAATTATACTCGGTTTGGTTGCCAGTATTTAAATTAATTTTTTTTGGTCCTGCTACCAATAGTTCATCAAATGAGAAACATTTACCCAGACGAGCAATATTTGCCCAGACTAAGGAATATTGTTTCAACTATCAATATTCAACAGTTCATCAAGCGAGCAACATTTGCTCAGATGATGAACATATGCTCACATCAAGGAATATTGGTTCAACTATTAAATATTCAACGATTGTCATCGAATGAGCAATATTTGTTCACTTTAGCTATCAACATTTATTTGAGAATTATACCTCTGTCTCAACAGACACGTTCAATTCATGAGTCTCAGAACATTTGCAAATCACGTTCAACTCAACAATACATGGAATCATCGTCCCACGAAGTCAGCAACTGACTAACTAAAACCACGAGACATCAATCGTGTCACATGGGGGATATTAACTAGGGTTTTGTTATGGCGGTCTACGACACGTCTGTTCATACACACTATGAGAATGTGAGCAAGTCGTGCAATCAGTTGGAGGAGTTAGGAAAGTAGTGGATGGAAAATCAACCAAGTCTCTGCATGATGAGCAACTGGTTTTGACACGATTTCCCACTTCCCCACTCTTTGACTCCAGCAACTGTTACACTTCATGGGATCAAGGTGTTTACAATTCCAGCAATATAAAAGGTCTCTGAATCATGATTGAAAAAGACAATAATTTCTCGACAAAAAATTCATACAGACAATCTTTCGTCTACACGAACTCATCATATGATCAATCACTCTCAACTGAGTAAATTCAATCATTCAGAACTTTCTTACGCATAATACACAACACACCTACAATCTCGATCACCATTGATCTCACACATTTCTCAGCTTCCCTCCTACAGATCAACCCATCCTCTCTTGTGACCTAATTTACTCTGGAACGACCATTCTCTTGGTTTAGGTCGGAGTACTACAGATTGATCTCTCAAATTCAAAGCACTACCTTCTTGCAGTGCATCTATGTGAGGTTAAACATTTCGCTCGGTTCAAGGAGTCTCGTCCGAATCGTCGTCTCCTCAGGTCCGTAAAAACCCGCAAATCGTTTTTCCTCATCTACAGTAGTGCATGTCGCACGCTGTAAACCACCAGACTAATACCCTGATGAGTATCCCCCAGTTTGTGACATGTTTGATGTCTCGAGTGTTTTTGTGGAAAACATGTAGCACTTAGCTACGTGTGGCAAGTTAAAATCAAGAGACTTTCCTCAGGAAAATAGCATGTGATGTTTTGGTGTATGCAAGTGGCACTGAAACAGTTAGCATACAAGTACGCATATTGTGCATACTCGTGCATGTGATGTTTTGGTGTATGCCGGTGGCACTGCGGCATGGCTGGTCACCTAAAACTTGCCACAAGCCTTCCAACTTGGTGGAGAACTTGGATGGCTGAAATTGCATCTCATGAGAAAGGGTACCCATTGATTATGGCCACGTTCTGTTGGCGCCTGATGTAGCCATGACGGCTATTTTGGCATATTGGTGTTAGACCCAAATATGGCTCCGACAATATTGGCCCTATTGTTACATCAAACTTTAAGGCCTTAAGAGAATTACCTGACTTATTTGCGTGGCAACTTTAGCTAAATTAGGGTTTGGCATATCGAAATCCTAATTAGCGTGTGTGGCATGGCCGCAGCACGACGATGTCTTATGCAATTGGCGCCATGGACACATTAAAGGAATTATGGCAGGCCACAATAGGAGAATAACCATAGGCGCAAGGATGGCCACGGGTGGTTATAGAATGACGTCATTTTTAGGGTTTGGCGGGTCCCACATTGCTCATGGCATGTTATAGGGCCAAAGTGGCGTAATTGGGCCACGACTGGAAATTAGGGTTATGACTAACGCCACTAAGGCAAGCCGTGTATGGAGTACCCTAATTGGAATATGTTATCGCGTTTGGCCATGAACGGAGTGGGTTAGCACATTGTCCCGCTATTTACGGTAAGTTGCCACGTTCGGCATGTTTCTGTGGCAAAGTGGCGCATTCGGCATGTTTGGCATGCCAATTAGCGTATTGGCGTAACTTTTGGAAAGTCAATTTGGCATTGTGACCATCTGGCGCAACTTTGCCTTTTTTAATAATGTGGCAGGTTTAGAGAGACCTGATTGGTCGATTAAAAGAGGGGTCGGCCAAATGCGGGCGTGGCCACACTTCTGGTGTGTGTGTGTGATAGCAAAAGGAATATGTCCTAAAACTACGTTTTATCCTAACCTGCAAGTGCACAGGATCTAAAGTAGAAAATGAATAAGCAGGGGTTTGTCCACAGGGACTTGGAGGGAGATATTGTTGTTTTCCTAAATTAAAGTTATCTAAACAAGTAACTAAGTGGCAGGGAGATAGTGACAGTGGAAGTTAAACAAAGGCAGTGAGCCTAAGGCAGTGAACTAAAGAATCAAAGAAACTAAGAACAACTTAACCAAAACAGAACATGGAAAAGAAATTGTGGATGGGAAGTGTAAGGAGATGGATGAGAATTCCCTTCACCTAGCTAGTTCATCTAGGTCAGGTTTTTGTCATATGGCTAGTTAACTAACCTTACAGCCTTAGCTAACCCCTAGTATTGGCTGTCTGTTTAAGGCACATGCAATCACAGGTCAACTAGGCAGTGGATTACTAACTAATGTAGCTAATTAACCCCTTAGAGCCACCACTGACCCCTAGCATTAGTGGTCTTCTTACAGCACCACTAATCACAAGTCAGTTGGGCTTTTAGGAATCTAACTAGCCTAAGCTATTTTGAGTTCAACAAAAACTATCCTAATGGCTAACCATCATGGTTCAGTTGTCTTCTCTGAGGTTTAAACAGGGAGAATACATGAGAATGTGTAGAAACAATACAGACATATAACTTAACACAAACATAACATGGATAAGAGCATAACAAACATGGTGGTTAACATAAACAGAATTTGAACAAAACATTCACATGAACTGATATTGAATTAAAAATTTAAACAAAAACTAAGAACTAAACAGTGAAGCATAAGTTGAAATTGGAAAACAAATAAATCTAAAACTAAACCTAATTGACACACTGGCTAGTCCAGGCATAACCTCAACAACACCCTCACAGCTCATATTTATACAATTCGAATTAGGGTTACACTTTCCCCCAATTTGAAAACAGTGAAATTAGGTTTTTCAAATTACCTAATTTGGTGGGGTAATCAAGTGGACCCACTCCTTCTCTGCTTCTTCTGCTCCATTTGACGCCCTAAATCGAAGTGTTGTATCAAACCCACACCTAGGTCAGTGAGATGAGTGTGGGTTAGGTATAACAGCTAGATTTAGGGAGATGGGATGTTGGGGGAAGTGTGGAGGTGATGTTTAGGGTGGTAGGGTGATGATGGTGTTCGTTGTGGTGATTGAGGCAGTGGAGTTGGCGGAGTTGGTGGTGAAGGTGATGGTGGTTCTCTGTGACGGGGTGGAGGAGAAGATGGGTTCGATGGAGAAAGGGGAAGGGTGCGTTTGGTTTGATGGGATATAGGGTTAGGTGTTATAGTGTGTGTCGGGATCAGCAAGGTTTGATGTATCGCAAAGCAAAACCGTGGGATGATAACTTCTGAAACGGATCTAACGGAGAAATTGAGACAGATCATGAGCGACCGTTGGATGCAAAAATACAACGAAACTGACGGCTCAAGATGGAGTTAGGTGCTGTAGTGTAAGGCGGAGATATCAAGCTTCGATGCACAGCAAGGGAGCGACCGTCGGATGCTTTTGAGAACTGATCTGATGGCTGAGAACGGAGGCGTTTTTGTGTGTAGAAAATGAGGTTGTGCGCACCATTCTTCGCGGCTTCCTTGCGTGATTTCTCCCGGCTTTTCACTACTTTTCTGCTCTTTTTGCTCCGCAAGTCATCCAGACTTTATTTATTACCTAAAAATGCAAAATTAATTAATAAAAATATTTATTCTTGAAAACAATGAAAACACAGAATATGGGATAAAATGTAGAATTACTGCACAAAAGATGAGTTAAATGCCAACAAAAAGGGATAAATATATACAATATTTGGCACTCATCAAATACCCCCAAACCTGAATTTTACTTGTCCTCAAGTAAAACAAAACTAAGGAAATCCTAACTATACCACTGTCGCTGGTCTCTCGAATGCATTTAGCGTATGCACTAAGCCTTTTAAACCACTAAGTGTCCCTAGTGGACGAGTTGAAGTCTCGTGAAGGTTTGCTTAGAACGTACCTACAAAGTTCTAGGTCAAAATATAAGCTCAGATTCCATCAAATGTGACATGTGCAAAACAGTTTAAGCTCACAGCAAAATGGAGATGTCAATCTAGCTATCGAAGGCACAATCCTAGCACTGATAACAAAAAAAAGACATGTGATAAGAGTGTAAAGTGTATCTACACATGTGTAAAGAAAGATTTGAAGTTATGACTACTAATCACCAAGAGATAGTTTCTCAGGCTAAGAACTGAAGTCGAAATCTAGCTAGCTGTCCGGACTTTACGAGAATTGTGAATGAGTTGGAGGTATTTCACAATTACTCGCGTTGTACATCAATGGCATACACCCTCCTTGCTTATTACAATAAAACAACAAAATGACTATTTACATGACTCTTATTTACATTGACTATTCTCTTTTATTTTTGGAACAAGAGATGATGGAATTGATAAATACTTGATTTTTTTTTTTTTTTTTTTTTTTTTTTTTTTTTTTTTTTTTTTTTTTTTTTTTTTTTTTTTTTTTTTTTTTTTTTTTTTTTTTTTTTTTTTTTTTTTTTTTTTTTTTTTTTTTTTTTTTTTTTTTTTTGGAAGAAGGAAACACTTTTGATATAATTACAAAAGGAAACAAAAGATTACATGACACTTTGCAAGAGGTAGCCCTTTTTGATGCACCCAGTTAAATTCGATGGTTGTCTTTCTTAATGTAACCTCCACCTTCTATCCCAACCAACCAAAGAACAAGCTAGTCAAGTTTCGTTCAGTATTCTAAAGTGATTGGCAATCGTAACTTCATATCAAACACCTTGAAGATCGAGGCCATACATGTATTGATAGATCGTGCGCGTGCAAATTTCTTATCACTATGTGAATTGTGCTAGAATCAGGGTGCCTAAATATCTAGACTAAGACTCCTAATAAAAATACATATTTGCACAAGAGTCAACATTTCAAGGTAAATGAGCTCCATTTTTTATGATTTTTCATTTTTTAATTTTTTTGAATTTTGATTTTTTAATTTTTTTGGAATTTTTCAATTTTTTCAAAAAGAAGAAGGAGTTCGTTTTCAATTATAGCAAATTATCATGGTATCTACTCTATACCCCCAAACCTAAACTAAACATTGTCCTCAATGTTTCAAAATATGGAAAGAATTAAAATGCAACATATGGAAAGGGACATGCTGAGTAGAGTAAAAGGAGAGAGAATACCCGATTTCGGCGAAAGCAGAATTAAAACTCCGTTATTCAAGGCAAAAATCCAACATATTTCAGCCGAGATCATATTGGATAAGCAAAATATATACAAAAAGAACAAAAGGGTTTTTAAAATTTTATCTACTGGATTATTTACAAAAATATTCACCATACACTAACAATCTAAAGAGTTGAGGATCAACCCAAAAGACAAAGTGTAGCGGTTTCAACAACTTCACACATGAAAGAAAAGCACGTGAAGCTGTGAAACCAAATGAGCTACCCCCAAACCTGGATTTTACAGAAGATACAATTTTGAAAACAAAATCGCGCAGTTTTGGGGGTTCATCATGCACAAGATCTAACTCAAAGTGAACTGTGCTATGGACGGGCAAACATGCAATTTCCAACTGTGGTTCCTCAGATGTATTATACTTAGAAGCAAAATAGTCCAAGAGGACTTGGGAAGCACACAGTTCCAAACCTAGGTTGGGGACTCTCAGAAAAGTCGGTTTGTCAATATGGGTACAAACCAAATCTAGGTTGGGTGGAAGGCCATCAGATTGTGACTTATGTAGGACGATAGGCACATCATTATTAATCAAATCAAAATCTCCTAAATCATCTACACATGTCACATCATGCTCACAATCATCAATCAAATTAGCAAGTTCACACTCAGAATCATCAGAATCATCAACAGTAAAATTGACATTGGAATTAACCCAATTAGGGGGTATCTCGGCTAACCAAGAACACCTCAACAGTAATACCCAGCCCTCAATTTATACAAAAAAGGAATGACGAACCCTAATTCCCAAAACCGAGAAAACTAGGGTTAGGGTTTACCTAAAATTCTTCACCCACGTCGACGACCCATGCTCTCTTCTTGTTCCTCCTGCTCTTCCCATGCTTCTATTGCTTCTTCTTCCATCTCTGTCATGCCTATAACTCTATTTCCCTAATTTCAAAACCCTAAATTTGAGAGGGTTTGTGAAACTAGCGAAATAGGCTAATAGGATGGATGGGTTTCGATGTCTTTGATGTAGGGTGGCTATGGTGTTTGGTGATGAAGCGGCAGTGGCAGAGGTGGTGTTCTGGTGGTGGCAGGACATGGTGGAGGTGATGGAGTTGCAGAGCAGCTCTCTGCAACAGGGTATGGAGGAGAAGAGGTCGAGTGATTTTGGGTTAGGGGGCGTTTGGCTAGGGGTATAGGGTGTTCGATACTTAGGTGTTAGGCGGGTTCAGAGAGGTTCGATGATCTGCGACAAGGAGCGATGGATGGGAAGATGGTAGGTAGATCGGACGGCTAAGAGAGAAGCAGTTTGTAGCGACCGTTGGATGTGGAACACAACGAAGTCAACGGTGCTAGATTAGGTTAGGTGCTGTAGTGTTGGGCGGAATCATCGGGATTTGATGCACAGTGATGAGGTGACCGCTGGATTCAACTACCATCTAATCTGAAGGCTTGGAATTTCAGCGCTGTGGTGCTTGGCAGAGACTTCCGATTTTGATGCTCTATGAAGGAGCGACCGTCGGATGTTTCTGAGAACTGATCTGATGGCTGAGAACGGAGGCGCTTTTGTGTGTAGAAAATGAGGTTGTGCGCACCATTCTTCGCGGCTTCCTTGCGTAATTTCTCCCGGCTTTTCACTACTTTTCTGCTCTTTTCGCTCCGCGACTCATCCAAGCTTTATTTATTACCTAAAAATGCAAAATTAATTAATAAAAATATTTATTCTTGAAAACAATGAAAATACAGAATATGGGATAAAATGTAGAATTAATGCATAAAAGATGAGTTAAAATGCCAAGAAAAATATATAGAAATATGCACTTTTTAGCACTCATCAAATACCCCCAAACCTGAATTTTACTTGTCCTCAAGTAAAACAAAACTAAGGAAATCCTAACTATACCACTGTCGCTGGTCTCTCGAATGCATTTAGCGTATGCACTAAGCCTTTTAAACCACTAAGTGTCCCTAGTGGACGAGTTGAAGTCTCGTGAAGGTTTGCTTAGAACGTACCTACAAAGTTCTAGGTCAAAATATAAGCTCAGATTCCATCAAATGTGACATGTGCAAAACAGTTTAAGCTCACAGCAAAATGGAGATGTCAATCTAGCTATCAAAGGCACAATCCTAGCACTGATAACAAAAAAAGACATGTGATAAGAGTGTAAAGTGTATCTACACATGTGTAAAGAAAGATCTGAAGTTATGACTACTAATCACCAAGAGATAGTTTCTCAGGCTAAGAACTGAGGTCGAAATCTAGCTAGCTGTCCGGACTTTACGAGAATTGTGAATGAGTTGGAGGTATTTCACAATTACTCGCGTTGTACATCAATGACATACACCCTCCTTGCTTATTACAAAAAACAACAAAATAACTCTTTACATGACTCTTATTTACATTGACTATTCTCTTTTATTTTTGGAACAAGAGATGATGGAATTGATAAATACTTGATTTTTTTGTATTTTTCTGATATTTTTTTTTTTTTTTTTTTAACAAGGAAACACTTTTGATACATATACAAAAAGAAACAAAAAATTACATGACACTTTGCAAGAGGTAGCCCTTTTTGATGCACCCAGTTAAATTCGATGGTTGTCTTTCTTAATGTAACCTCCACCTTCTATCCCAACCAACCAAAGAACAAGCTAGTCAAGTTTCGTTCAGTATTCTAAAGTGATTGGCAATCGTAACTTCCTATCAAACACCTTGAAGATCGAGGCCATACATGTATTGGTAGATCGTGCGCGTGCAAATTTCTTATCACTATGTGAATTGTGCTAGAATCAGGGTGCCTAAATATCTAGACTAAGACTCCTAATAAAAATACGTATTTGCACAAGAGTCAACATTTCAAGGTAAATGAGCTCCATTTTTATGATTTTTTAATTTTTTAATTTTTTTGGAATTTTGATTTTTCAATTTTTTTTTGGAATTTTTCAATTTTTTCAAAAAGAAGAAGGAGTTCGATTTCAATTATGGCAAATTATCATGGTATCTACTCTATACCCCCAAACCTAAACTAAACATTGTCCTCAATGTTTCAAAATATGGAAAGAATTAAAATGCAACATATGGAAAGGGACATGCTGAGTAGAGTAAAAGGAGAGAGAATACCCGATTTCGGCGAAAGCAGAATTAAAACTCCGTTATTCAAGGCAAAAATCCAACATATTTCAGCCGAGATCATATTGGATTAGCAAAATATATACAAAAGGAACATAAGGGTTTTTAAGAAATTTTATCTACTGGATTATATACAAAAAATTCACCATACACTAACAATCTAAAGAGTTGAGGATCAACCCAAAAGACAAAGTGTAGCGGTTTCAACAACTTCACACAATAATAATATGATAGAAACGCAAGTGAAACTGTGAAACAAAATGAGCTACCCCCAAACCTGGATTTTTCAACGGATAAAATTTTGGAAACAAAATCTCGCAGTTTTGGGGGTTCATCATGTACAAGGTCTAGCTCAAAGTGAACTGTGCTAGGGACGGGCAAACATGCTAATTCCAACTGTGGTTCCTCAAATGTATTATACTTAGAAGCAAAATAGTCCAAGAGGACTTGGGAAGCACACAGTTCCAAACCTAGGTTGGGCATTCTCAGAAAAATTGGTTTTACAATATTGGTACAAACCAAATCTAGGTTGGGTGGAAGGCCAACAGATTGTGACTCATGTAGGAGAATAGGTGCGTCATTATTAATCAAATCAAAATCTCCTAAATCATCTACACATGTCACATCATGCTCACAATCATCAATCAGTTTAGCAAGTTCACACTCAGAATCATCAACATCATCAACAAATTCATTCTCATGCATCGACAAATCAGGAGAAATATCACAATGTGACCTAGGTAGAGAATCAGACACATCACTTATATTTTCATGCATAATAACATTAGTGTCTACAGAAGATTCAACTATTCCTATGTCATGCTCATCTTCACAGAATAATTGTACGAATCCCATGTCAATATCAAAATCATATGAATTACAATGAGTATTAGAAAGAACAACATTCATGAAGGTTGAGGGCGAGAAGCCATATGTTATTGAACCAACAGGTTCCACAATATTTTCATGTTCTTCTAACATATCATCATAATCATCATCATGGTAGCATGCATATTGGTCCTCATTAAAAGTGGTGGTGTCGTTAGTCGATTCATGTTCCTCTAAATTAGGTTCATATTCAACATCATTTACATGAATGGGACTAGACACTTCATTAGGGAGAACATACATTTCCTCATGAATTTCCTCCTTTTGTAGGTGAAGCAAAATCTGATCTAAATATGCCTGAATTCGTGATGTAGATCTATCGAAGTTTTGCTCACTGAGTCTGAAAGCTTCTGTGGTGGAGTCTAAATTCATGGGAGTACAAAATTCTTCATGTTCAAATTGTGGTGATTGGTACATGTGTGCATGGTCATTAGGGTTTATAAAAGATTGATCGCAACCCTCAAAGGATTGATTATGTTCCCAATGACTACCATTCTCACAATTTATGGGCATTTCATACCTTGGATTTTCTCTAGATTGCCTAAAATTATGCAAAATATGACAATTCTCAACAGGGTGGTCTAAACTACCACATGCGGGACATGCATAGATTTCAGGTTGCCTAAGAAAATTAGATGTGACAGATTCCTCATGTGATTGCATTTCTAAAGCTGCGATTCGAGCTTCTAATTGATCCACAAGAGATGATTGTGTGAGTGAGGTATTAGCAAAATGTTCATTTTCACGTTGTGGCGAATGATGCATGTGTGAATAGTCATTAGGGTTCATGTATTGAGGTTCGGGACTTTGAAAATGTCCATAATAATTCCTATAACTATTGACATCATGGTCTATGGGAGGTTCATAACGTGAAGTTTGTCCACACGCAAGTTCTCTAAGGGATTCGTTGTATTCCCCAACTGTAGAAAAAGATCTAGACATGACTGGGCTCAAAGGCTAAGTAAAGAGTTTACAAAGCTCAAAATTTGGTTTTTAAGGGATTGGACTTTTTGGAAAAATTTGGTTTTGTTGGGAAAAATTTGGTTTTGGCGGGAGACATTTGGTTTTGATGGGAAAAAGAAAAATTTTGGTTTTTAGGGAAAGATTTGGAAAACTTTTTGGTTTTTATGGGAGAATTTTGGTTTTGTCGGGATAAGGAGGAAGAAGAAAAATTTGGTTGTTAATGTGGGAGCAAAATAAAATTTGGTTTTAGAATTTGGGAGCAAGTAAAGTAATTTTTTTTTTTTTTTTAAACTTAGCCTAGCATAAATTATCACAACCCATAAAAGAAAATAAAAACAACAATAATAATTACAAACCCATAAAAGAAAGAAAAAGAAGAAAAAGAAAAATTATTACAAGCCCAAATAAAAAATAAAGAAAAACAAAATTTATTACAAGCCCACAAATTAAAAATGGAAGCCCACAGGTTGGGTTCTCTTAATGGGTTTAGGCTTACTTGCTTAAGCACAGCCCAGCTGCTCAGTTAGGTTGCAAAAGCCCAGTTGGGCTTTGGATCATCCTAAGCTTTGGCTTTTCTGAGGCCCAGTTGGGCTTTGGTTCAACTTCTTCACCTTCTGCAGCTTACAGCCCAGTTGGGCTTTATTCTACACCAGCTGCAGCAGCTTCAGTGGCAGCAGGATCACCAGTTCAGGTTCAAACAACAACAGGCCAGCAGCAGGCTTTGGGTTTCAGGCTGCAGCTTTGGTTCAGCAAGTTTCAGCCTTAGCAGCACAGCAACAGGTGCAGCAGCTCACAGGATTCTTGGCCTGGCACCAGCAGGAGCACCACAGCAGCACAAGAGCACCAGCAGCAGCAGGTGGTTCAGTTCAGGGCTTGCAGGAAGGGCAGCAGCAACAAGGGTCAAGTTCTTACAACCCAGCAGCTTGGCAAGCTCAGCAGCAAGGTTAAGAAAGGTATAGCAGCAACAAGCAACAGTTAGCTAGCTAGCTAGCAAAGGCTAGCCAGCAACAAGACCTGCACCAGCAAACAAATGCAGAGAACAGCAAACAAATGTAGAACAAAAAAAATCAAAAATCAAAAAAAACAACAACAGCGCCGCTAACCGAGTCCCCGGCAGCGGCGCCAAAAACTTGATAGCAAAAGGAATATGTCCTAAAACTACGTTTTATCCTAACCTGCAAGTGCACAGGATCTAAAGTAGAAAATGAATAAGCAGGGGTTTGTCCACAGGGACTTGGAGGGAGCTATTGTTGTTTTCCTAAATTAAAGTTATCTAAACAAGTAACTAAGTGGCAGGGAGATAGTGACAGTGGAAGTTAAACAAAGGCAGTGAGCCTAAGGCAGTGAACTAAAGAATCAAAGAAACTAAGAACAACTTAACCAAAACAGAACATGGAAAAGAAATTGTGGATGGGAAGTGTAAGGAGATGGATGAGAATTCCCTTCACCTAGCTAGTTCATCTAGGTCAGGTTTTTGTCATATGGCTAGTTAACTAACCTTACAGCCTTAGCTAACCCCTAGTATTGGCTGTCTGTTTAAGGCACAGGAAATCACAGGTCAACTAGGCAGTGGATTACTAACTAATGTATCTAATTAACCCCTTAGAGCCACCACTGACCCCTAGCATTAGTGGTCTTCTTACAGCACCACTAATCACAAGTCAGTTGGGCTTTTAGGAATCTAACTAGCCTAAGCTATTTTGAGTTCAACAAAAACTATCCTAATGGCTAACCATCATGGTTCAGTTGTCTTCTCTGAGGTTTAAACAGGGAGAATACATGAGAATGTGTAGAAACAATACAGACATAGAACTTAACACAAACATAACATGGATAAGATCATAACAAACATGGTGGTTAACATAAACAGAATTTGAACAAAACATTCACATGAACTGATATTGAATTAAAAATTTAAACAAAACCTAAGAACTAAACAGTGAAGCATAAGTTGAAATTGGAAAACAAATAAATCTAAAACTAAACCTAATTGACACACTGGCTAGTCCAGGCATAACCTCAACAACACCCTCACAGCTCCTATTTATACAATTCGAATTAGGGTTACACTTTCCCCCAATTTGAAAACAGTGAAATTAGGTTTTTCAAATTACCTAATTTGGTGGGGTAATCAAGTGGACCCACTCCTTCTCTGCTTCTTCTGCTCCCTATTCTGCTCCATTTGACGCCCTAAATCGAAGTGTTGTATCAAACCCACACCTAGGTCAGTGAGATGAGTGTGGGTTAGGTATAACAGCTAGATTTAGGGAGATGGGATGTTGGGGGAAGTGTGGAGGTGATGTTTAGGGTGGTAGGGTGATGATAGTGTTCGTTGTGGTGATTGAGGCAGTGGAGTTGGCGGAGTTGGTGGTGAAGGTGATGGTGGTTCTCTGTGACGGGGTGGAGGAGAAGATGGGTTCGATGGAGAAAGGGGAAGGGTGCGTTTGGTTTGATGGGATATAGGGTTAGGTGTTATAGTGTGTGTCGGGATCAGCAAGGTTTGATGTATCGCAAAGCAAAACCGTGGGATGATAACTTCTGAAACGGATCTAACGGAGAAATTGAGACAGATCATGAGCGACCGTTGGATGAAAAAATACAACGAAACTGACGGCTCAAGATGGAGTTAGGTGCTGTAGTGTAAGGCGGAGATATCAAGCTTCGATGCACAGCAAGGGAGCGACCGTCGGATGCTTCTGAGAACTGATATGATGGCTGAGAACGGAGGCGTTTTTGTGTGTAGAAAATGAGGTTGTGCGCACCATTCTTCGCGGCTTCCTTGCGTGATTTCTCCCGGCTTTTCACTACTTTTCTGCTCTTTTTGCTCCGCAAGTCATCCAGACTTTATTTATTACCTAAAAATGCAAAATTAATTAATAAAAATATTTATTCTTGAAAACAATGAAAACACATAATATGGGATAAAATGTAGAATTACTGCACAAAAGATGAGTTAAATGCCAACAAAAAGGGATAAATATATACAATATTTGGCACTCATCAGTGTGTGGCAAGTTTAGAGTGACCTGATTGGTCGATGGGAAGGGGGACGACAAGCAACATGGGGCTGACCTCATTCTAAATGCGTGTGGCGCATTTAGAGCGACCTGATTGGTCGATGGAAAGGGGGATGACAAGCAAGGGAGTGGACACACTTCCAGTGCACCATGGATGATTTAAAGCGACCTGATTGGTCGATGAAAAGGGGGCCGGAAAGCAGCATGGGTCCGGTATCATTCTAAATGAGTGTGGAGCATTTAGAGTGACCTGATTGGTTGACGGAAAGGGCGTCGACAAGCAAGGGCGTGGCCATACTTCCAGTGCACCGTGGAGGATTTAAAGCGACCTGATTGGTCGATGGAAAGGGGGACGGAAAGCAGCATGGAGATGGCCTCATTATAAATGCGTGTGGCGCATTTAGAGCGACCTGATTGGTCGATGTAAAGGGGGCCGGCAAGCAAGGGCATGGCCACAATTCCAGTGCACCGTGGAGGATTTAAAGCGACCTGATTGGTCGATGGAAAGGGGGCCGACAAGCAGCATCGGGACATCCTAATTCTAAATGCGTGTGGCGCATTTAGAGCGACCTGATTGGTTGATGTAAAGGGGGACGGCAAACAAGGGCGTGTCCACACTTCCAGTGCACCTTGGAGGATTTAAAGCGTCCTGATTGGTCGATGGGAAATAGGTCCGGTTGAGCAGCATGGGGTGTGGCCACTTTCAAGTGGCGCCGGATGGCCTATGGCATGGCCACACCTTCCTTTGTTGCTTCCCCTATTCCGCGGCTCCTTTTATTCCTTGTTTTCTGATTTTAGGTAGGATTTTGCACCTACTAATCCGCGACGAATCAATTGCTTGGTTGCTTAAGTGTAATTTTGACCAACGAGGTCTAATATACTGCACAGGTCACAAAACCCTAATTGGGTTCATAAGTTTTTTGTGAGTTATCAAAAAATTAATTGGATCTTATGTGCTGACTCAAAATTCCTTATTTACAGAGTGCAGTGTGCTTTCTGTCTGAGCATTTTGTGCAAGGGCCTTAACTTTGCTACTTGGAAATTCGTGCTTCTCTGCTGCGAGTGAACACAAATCCGTCATGCCATACAAATATTAAGGGTTCTGCCGGGGAACATAGCACAGGAAAAGTACTCAGTGAGTCTTATATTAATAAGTAATATAGGCAAGGCGCCGAAATTTACAATGTGTCTGGAATTGTTGCTACATGCACCAGTCTGGATAAATTTCATGTAAATATATTGAACGGATCAATAAATATGCCAGTGGAGAGGTTGACACCCATGGCTTAGTTTCCTTGCAGAGTGACGTCACATCAGATGCAAGGTTTTACAATTTTAACCCTAAGCTAAAAACCACCATCAACACCTTCGAATACAGTTTCTAAGATATCCCAAGCATCTTTAGAACGAGTGAACGTAGTCAGATGGTGCTGAAGATCTGGGGTAATGGCATGTATGATAGCATTTAAGGCGTCAGAATTTTGTTTTGCAGCGAGAATCTCGTCGGTCTCATATCTACCAATATCCTTTGCAGCGGTTACACAGTCTATTGTAAATTGTAGGATTATAGCCATTAACATCATAAACTCATGATTGAAAATCACGTGCTTGGAGAAAGGAACGCATGGAAATTTTCCACCATAAGTAATTCGATCCATCGAAGACTTGCGGTACGTTATAGAGATATCACTTTTGTTCATAGAGTCAGATTGCTAAAAACACAGACTTATGAGGTCTTTAACGTGTTTGCCTGCTCAGATACCAATTGAAAATGCGGGGGTCTAACAACCACACCCAATATTTCGTTAGGAAATATGTATAGACTAACTCCAATATAATTCCAAGAAAATCAATTAGACAGTCAGACTCAATCAAGGAAAATATATCCAAGAGTTATATCTATGTTTCTCAATGTAATCATCAAATCAAACAAATAGGAATCTGTGAGCCTGATTATTATGAGAAACAACTTGAAAGGTACCAAAGACCAATGTTCAAGTGCCAATCAATTTCAATCAACAACCAAAGATTGGATTTATCAATTGATTGAACTATGCACAACCTGTGATATTTCAATTATATAAACAAATATAATGCGGAAAAGAAATAACAAAGACACCAGAAGTCTTGTTAACAAGGACACCGCAAATGCAGAAAAACCCCGGGACCTAGTCCAGATTTGAACACCACATTGTATTAAGACGCTACAGACTCTAGCATACTACAAGTTAACTTAGGACTGAAATGTAGTTGAGCCCTAACCAATCTCACACTGATCAATGTGTAGTCGTGTTCCTTACATCTGTGAATCCCAACAGGACTCTACGCACTTGACTACCTTTGCTGATCTCACCCACAACTAAGAGTTGCTACGACCCAAAGTCGAAGACTTTATAAAAAAATATGTCTCCCACAAAAAAGTCTATTATGATAGATAAATCTGTCTCCCACAGAAAAACCTAAGAAGTTTTTGTTCTGTCTTTTGATAAATCAAATGGAACAGGAACCAATTAATAATCCGGTCTTATATTCCCGAAGAATAGCCTAGAAATATCAATCACCTCACAATAAGTTAACTATATGGTAGTAAAACAAGTTATTATGGAATCACAAAGAATGAGACGAAGAGCTTTGTGATTAATTTTTATATGTTACCTATCGGAGATAAATCTCGATCAAATTTTAGAGAAGATAGTACTCAATACGATAGAACAAGTAAGATCAGAACATGCTACAGAGAAAATAATTGGGTATGGCTCCAGAATCCCAATGAAGTCTTTAAGTCGTTAACCTATAATGGTTTTAGGAAAAACCTAGGTTAAAGGAGAATCGAATCTAGTCACAACTAGTATCACACATGAGGTATGGGGATTAGGTTTTCCAGTTGCTAGAGTTATCCCTTATATAGTCCTCAAATCAGGGTTTGATAGCTTTAAAACAAAGCAATCATTATTCACCGTTAGATGAAATCCTGATTTAAGATTCAAGCTAAGTTTGCTTAAAACCAAAAAAATATCAATCCACCGTTAGATGGTCCTAGCTTGTTACACACAAATGAAATATACCTTCATTTATATATGGGTAACCATACCTAAACGTGTATATTGAGTTGGCTTAATAACAGTTAACCGAAGTTAGCCGCATGAATACTTTTGTATTAACCTCATTCATCTTAACACTTATAAATCAAATGATAATCAAATGAATCTAATTATGTTACTCATAGAGTTGTTCAATTATTTATATTCTCATAGAAGTATACAAGACACAATTGAAGAAAAATCGGATTTGATTCACAAGAATCAATTCATGAACGTTTATCCACGGTTTGCAAAGATTGCATTCCTTAATATATAAATGTATTTGTTCATGAGTATGAAATCATACTTAACCGATTTTAGAACTTAACCACATAAGTTTGCAAACGGGTGCGCAAATTTAAGTTCCGGACTTCGATCTTTTCTGACAGTTCGCAAACGGGTATATGTCGTTCCGGACCGAACTAAGGTGAAACAGTATGCAAACGAGTAAGCAAACTTGGTTCCAGGACTTTAACAGTTAAAACCGTTCGCATACGGGTATGCATACTTGGTTCCCGGACCTGAATCATTCTTACAACAGTTTGCATACTGGTATGTATAATGTGTTATATCCAGATAATGGTTAGTTGTTCTAAACTCCCATTTCAATAATTGAAACATCATTGGAAGACGAAAATAGATGTATCACACAAACCATTAGCTTATAAGTAATTTTTCAAGTGCTCGAATGATTAATACGAAACTTTCTGAGTCGACATCAAATAACCGTCTCACACAAATCATGTAAGATGTTTCAAGGAAATTTTCACATGATCATATTTTGAATCATTATTTAGTTTCCAACAAATAAATTATTTCCAACTAAACTCGTCAAGTATAATGATGAACGTGGTTAAAGCAATATAAGCGAGTTAAACTCAGCTCGAAATATGAAATGTGTATAATGTAAAAGTCTATATAGATGTATGACTTAGTATCAATAGGATATAGAATAGAATATACTTCTGAGTGATAGATGATCTCAAGTCACCACACACCTTTTATTGATGAAATTCCTCCAAGCTCCCCTTAGTAGATCTTTGTCTCCAATCGATGAACGCCATGAAGTCTAAAACGCGCTCAACTACACATTATATCCTAATCCGAGACATAGCTAAGTATACTAGAAATCAATACTTATAGTTTTGACACCTAAACTGGACAAACAAGCTTGAGATAGTGATGCTTGCGAGTTCGACCGAGCAGTGCTCTAACAGACGGCTCCACCAGAAACAACACGAATGAAGTTTGCCTACCTCTTAGGATAGTTTGCAAGAAATCCAAACTCAAGTATTTATAGATCAAGGTTGTTTGGACAACATGGAAATTCCAACACCGAAAATATTTTCAACATATTCATTAAAGTACCTAATTTCGGTTTTTTTTATTTCCAATAAATGTTAACCAATATTTTCGAAATCTCTCTTAGAAAATTTCTATTATTAGTGTATCACATTAACTAATAATATTTTCCAGAGTATCTGAACCTAATAGTTGTGAATCTGATAGTTTACTTGTTTAAACGGAAGAGCATTTGTCACAGACTCAACATATCTTTTCTTAAAAGATTATTGGAGTAGTTACGAAATAGCTTTGTTCTTTTATTGTTTGGAAGATGATCAAAGAAGTTGAGTGCTTAAGACTTTACATCGGTAAAGAAACTCAAGATAGTGATGTCTGTCTTGGGATTCACGTGCATTGGACAGATGGTTGTAGGCGCTTGGATACTTAGGAAGCTAAGTAACTAGGGGTAAATTACTTGGTCTCAACTATAAAAGTTGGATTTTTTTCTTTGTATAGTGGCTTAATTATAAGAATATTCAAAACTGGACTAGGTCCCGAGGGTTTTCTGCATTCACAGTTTCCTCGTTAACAAAATATTGTTGTCTGATTTACTTTTACATTTTGCAATTATAATTCCTTTATTAATTATTAAAAGTAAATACCCTAGTACGTTAATCCAAGACACTTGATTGTGATCCTATAGTATATCGGTTTTATATTTTAAGTATTATCAAGTGTATACCTTGTTGTCGTATTGTCTCGACTTTTTCCATAGACAACCACACTTGGTATCGGACTTATAGGTTGAACCGAAAAGATTGTGGTGTACTTGGGTGCCCTAGTCATTTCAACTCTAATAACAAGAGAAGGATTTTCTTGGACATTAACAAACTTGTCAGTTACGAATAAAGTAAATTTGCATCCCAATATTTTTCTCTCTTATCGCCTGGTCCGAACAAAGAAGTTAAAAATAACGATCTTCGTGTTAGAGGCACTAAGATACAAATTTTTTGTGAGAAAAATAATCATCGACAAAAACTATTTTATGGGCCAGTTATGAACAACGAGAGCAATTAATGCGATATGATTCAACATAAGAATTATATCTTCCCTAGCCATATATGGATGTAGAGATTAAGGTTCACCACTTATTTCCTGGAGGTTATGTAATCAAGGAGGAAAGCAGATTCCTAAAAAGCATCTTATGGAATCCTGTAGCAGTATATTCACAAAAATGTAATTGTTGAGCAATTCTCAAAATTGTTTACTCCTTTTTTTCAAGAGTTATAAGAGATTAACATATAAGAAAATATGAGACTCTAATCACCAGAAATATGATCGCAAAGAGAAAATATCACAAAATTGTTTTTACCTTCACTAAACACTAGTTTATTAAGGCAGGTATACTAGGTAGAAGATTATCAAAACTACATGTTTCATAGAACACATTTGGCAGAATGAAGTACACAATCATAAATCACAAATTCAGATGTCGAGGATAAGAAAAATAATTTCCTCACTGGAAATCAAGCTTAGTTACCCAACAAATATAGATAAAATTAAGGGAAAGGTTAATGAACTAGATAAAATTTTGGATTAATGAACTAAAAAAACACCAATAGCTTTCTGAAGGTCCTGAAACGTTCGAGTATCTAAAGGTTTGGTGAGAATGTCAGCCAATTGTCCTCATGAATGGATCCATCCAGGAGAATAATTTTTTTTCCTTTGCCAAAATTCAAAAATAAATTATTTTTTCTCTTTTCTGAATTAATAAGGTTATATTAAAGAGAAAATAATCCTAGCCAAAGCCAAGTAATATAAAAGAACCAAATCCCAGTCACGAATACTGCCTTAAAAAGATGGAAAGAGTTCTATAACCTGTACTAAGACAACAAACACCGGGAAAAAACAAATACACTGAAATCAAACAGAAAGATCACCCTGCGGAAAAACAAACACCACCCTGTAGCACAAATGCAAAATACCCAAAGTGTAGGAAAAAATCCAAGACTGCAGGCTAAATAAAACACGACTTCATGCTTGGTAACAAAGCATTCAATATTCACCGTTAGATGAAAACCTGATTAGACTCTAGCTAGTATCTTTCAACCGCTAGATCGAACTTAGCTTGTTATACACAAATGAAAAGTGACTTCCATTAGGTATGAATAACCGTACCTAAACGTGTACACCTTTGCTGGCTCAACAATAGTTAACCGAAGTTAGTCATATGAACAATTTCATGTTAACTTTATTCTTCTTTACCATAACCAGTTCAAATGACTCAAATGAAACTATTTCTAGAGTTGTTCAATTGTTTATATCCTCATAAAAGTATACAAGACGCAATTGAAGAAAAATGAATTTTGATTCACTCGAATAAATTCATGAATATTCTAGACACGGTTTGCAAAAGATTGTATTCCTTATTATATAAATGTATTATTTCATGAACAAACCGATTTTAGAATATAACATACTCAAGTATGCAGACGGGTACGCATACCTAAGTGGCCGACTAAGTTTGGGTTCTCCAGTATGAGAGCGGGTACGCATACCTTCCAAAACTCAGTTGAATTTCCGGAACTTGAAACTCACACCAGTATGCATACCGGTGTGCAACAAAGTTCCCTGAATTTCATTAACCAACCAGTACGCATACGAGTATGCATACTATGGTTCCGGGACTTGGAATAACATGCAACTGTTAGCATACAAGTACGCATACTGTGTTATATCGAATCATGGTTAATTTTTCTAAATGCCCATTTCAATCATTGAAACATTCTTAGAAAACGACAATAGCTGTCTCACACAAACTATTAGCTTCAAAGCAATTTTCAAGTGATCGAATGATCACTACGAAATATTCTGAGTCTACATCAAATGACCATCTCACATAAATCATGTAAGATGTTACAAGTTGATTTTCACATGATCATGTTTTGACATTCGTCAATAATATAAGATGAACTTGGTTAAAGCGAAAGCTTACCAACACATATTTCGAGAAATATGTAAAGCGAGTTAAACTCAGCTCAAAATATCAAATGTGAATAATCGAAGTTTATATAGCTATACGACTTTTGTCTCATATAGGAAATATAGTAGATAGAATTTTTAGTGATATATGAGTTCAAGTCTCCACATACCTTTTGTTGATGAAGTTCCTCAAGCTCCCCTTACTAGTTATTCGTCTCCAATCGATGAATGCCGTGAAGTCTAATGCTCAACTACACTTTATATCCTAATCCGAGATTTATCTATAAGTAGATTATAAATCAAGACTTGTAGTTTTGGCAACTAAACTTGACAACAAGCTCGAGTTCGACCAATCAGTGCTCTAACAATCTCCCCCCTTTTCAATTTAGTGACAAAACTATCAATACATATGGATTAAGAAATAAATAAACTTTGTAGCTTCTCATCCAAATGCTTGATTTCCCTGGTTCTTCAACATTACTAGAAATCTTCGTCACTTCCAAGTAGTCCAGTGATTCTGAACGTGTTCAACTCAGCATCATAGTTGTTGAAGATCCGTAGCTATAACAATGAGAAAATATTAGCTCTCGATAATTGTTATACAGTGTCATAGTATTATTACACATCATCAAAGTCCAATTGTATCACAACTTTGAAAAATGGTGATATGTATCACTTCCCCTTAGTCAATACTTCATCTCACATGAAAACCACTCCCCATTATATAATGATCCGTAAACCATATTTATTTGTAGTGTGAACTACACATTAGTTCTCCCCGTTTTTGTCAATATAAATTGGCAAAGGTATGAAAACTATTGGGATCATAATGAAATTCTCATAGAGATACTTCATGAATAAAAGAGAACATGTCAACTTTGTTTCGATGATTTCACATAGTCGAAACTTAGTGTATTCATCAAGGAGTTTATAAGGATACAAGAAAACTCCTACGATATTCCACACCCGCACTCCCCACAAAGATTTGGCAATTAAGCACAAGTTCAATTAATAACTCCCCC
>NC_039362.1:11363752-11375944 GCF_003573695.1 Papaver somniferum | reverse complement strand
CCCCCCCCCCCCCCATAAAATGTCATTCTCGAAAGAAAAACAAGCACGACCTTAATTTTACAAGTGAAAAAGCGGGGGTCTAACAACATCACCCAATATTTCGCTCAGCAATCTGTATGGACTAACTCCGAAATACTTTGATATAGAATCAACTAGACAGTCAGACTCAATCTAGATAAAAGTATCTCAAGGAGTTAATATCTCTCTCTTGGTTTGATCTTTACTCAAGCTAAGTCAATAGCGAATCTTTATCAAACACAAGGAATAACTTGGATGGTACCAAAGACCAATATCCAAGGATCAACCAATATCAATCAACAATCGTTAGGTCAGACTATCCAATTGATTGATCTAACGCACAACCTGCATTACTTCTATTATATTAACAAAATATAATGCAGAAAGGAAATAATACAGACACCAGAAACTTGTTAACGAGGAAACCACAAATGCAAAAAAAACTCGGGACCTAGTCCAGATTGAATACATATTGTATTAAGCCGCTACAGACTCTAGCCTACTCCAAGCTAACTTCGGACTGGAATGTAGTTGAACCCCAATCAGTCTCCCACTGATCCAAGGTACAGTTGCACCCCTACGCCTCTGATCCCAGCAGGATACTACGCACTTGAATACCTTAGCTGATCTCACCCACAACTAAGAGTTCCTACGATCCAAAATCGCAGGCTTTAATAATAAACAAATCTATTTCACACAGAATAGTCTATCAAAGGATAAATATGTTTCCCGTAGAAAAACCCTAAAGTTTTGTTTCGTCTTTTGATATATAATCAATGTGAACAGAAACCAATTGATAATCCAGTCTTATATTCCCGAAGAACAACCTAGATTAATCAATCACCTCACAAAAATCTTCATCGTATGGTAGCGAAACAAGATGTCGTGGAATCACAAACGATGAGACGAAGATGTTTGTGATTACATTTTATATCTTGCCTATCGGAGAACTCTCACGATCTCAAGCCAATCAATATGATTGTACTCGTACGATAGAAGATGCAAGATCAGATCACACAACTATGATAAAAGTAGTATCGGCTTGGCTTTCACAATCCCAATGAAGTCTTTAAGTCGTTAACCTGGTGTTGATGGTGGTTTTTATCCTAGGGTTAAAACCACACATCTGACATGACGTCATTATGACCATAAACACATTTATTGAACCCTTTAATATGTCTGCGAGAAAATTACCAGGGTACCCTTTTTTTATTACTAATAGGGTTCCGATATGCCAAACCCTAATTCCCACACCACATGTGCCAATGGCATGCCATTCCATCCACACCTAACGCGCCAAGGCATGTCAACCATGCTGGCCGCACCCCAGTGCCAATGGCAAGCCATACCAGCCACACCCGCCGCGCCAAGGCATGCCAACCATGCTATCCGTACCCTTGTGCCAATGGCAAACTGTGCCAGCCACACCTACCGCGCCAAATCATGCCAACTATGCTAGCCGCACCCCTGTGCCAATGACAAGCCGTGCCAGCCACACCTATCGCGCCAAGGAACGTCAACCATGCTATCCGCACCCCCTGTACCAATGACAAGCCGTGCAGTCACACCTACCGCGCCAAGGCATGCCAACCATGCTAGCCGCACCCTCCGTGCCAATGACAAGCCGTCCCACCCACACCTATCGCGCCAAGGCATGCAAACTATGCTAGCCGCACCCCTGTGCCAATGGCAAACCGTTCCAGCCATACCTGCCGCGCCAAGGCATGCCAACCATGCTAGCCGCACCCCTGTGCCAATGGAAAGCCGTTCCAGCCACGCCTACCACGCCAAAGGCATGCCGACCATGCCAAGACAAACACACCTTGCCCTGGCCCTAGCCATGCTAGCCGAACCATGTGCCAACAGCGTGCAAATTGGCCCCACCATGCCAAGCCAAACGCACCTTGCCTTGGCCCTAGACATGCTATCCACACCATATGCCAAGCGGCATGCCAAGCTATTGGCCCCACCATGGAAAGACAAACGCACCTTGCCTTGGCCCTATCCATGCTAGCCGCACCATATGCCAAGCGGCATGCCAAGCTCTTGGCCCCACCATGCCAAGCTCTTGGCCCCACCATGCCAAGCCAAACGCACCTTGCCTTGGCCCTAGCCATGCTAGCCGCACCATGTGGCAACGGCGTGCCAAACCCTTGGCCCCACCATGCCAATCCAGCCGCACCTTGCCATGGCCCCATCTATGCTAGCCGCACCATTGCCAAACGACATGCAAAACCCGCGACCCCACTATACCATGCCGGCCTTCCCTATGCGGCCACCAAAACGAAGGGGTGGGATAATCAACGGTTTCCTTTCAATCCCAGGAGAAAATCCTAGCCGTCCAAGGTTACCAGACAACGCATGGTAACCTTCGATCCAAAAACCCTAGTTTGGCCACGCCAAACCGCGCCAAGGCATGCCATGCCAATGGCATGCCAACCTTGCCGCGCCACCATGCTGGTCTTCCCTATGCGGTCACTAAAACAAATGCGTGTGATAATCAATGGTCTCCCTTCAATCCTAGAAGCAAATTCTAGCCGTCCAAGGTTACCAGATAACGCATGGTAACCTTTGACCCAAAAACCCTAGTTTGTCCACGCCAAACCGAGACAAGGCATGACATGCCAATGGCATGCCAACCTTGCCGCGACACCAAAACGAAGGCGTGCGACAATCAACGGTCGTCGTTCAATCCCAGGAGCAGATCCTAGCCGTCCAAGGTTACCAGACAACGCATGGTAACCTTTGACCCAAAACCCTAGTTTGGCCACGCCAAGGCATGTCATGCCAGTGGCATGCCGAAATTGCCGCGCCACCATGCTGGCATTCTCTATGTAGCCACCAAAAAAGAAAGCGTGCGACGATCAACGACTACCTTTCCTATTAAGATGCAAAATCTCGACCGTCGAAGGTCACCAAGCCAGCAAGTTTCCCAAGATCAACTTGCTAGGAGATAATATGCTACATGTTTTCCACAAAGACATTCGAGACATCAACACAAACTGGGGGATCCTCTTTGGGTATTGGTTTGGCGGTTTACAGCATGCGGCATACACTACGCCCGTCATAAGGAAGTGTCATAAGGATGAGGCGGTTATTAAATACAGGGAGTTAATGGTGAAACGCTCTTTTGTGGGACATCAATTTCATGCGTTAACGGTTTTATTGTACATTAATTCCACGCGTTAATGGTTTTGTGGAACATCAATTCCATGCGTTAACTGTTACCACCTCCTCTCCTTTACTCACCCATTTTTTCCATTCCTTAATGAGACCAGAGTACGTTTCACTTCGACTTGTATAAATAGGTCTTACCTATTTCTACCGAACAACAAGTTAAGTCAGGAATATACACCACTCAAAAAAACGTTGGATAGTTTTCCATCTGTGAGCTTCCCACTTTCTGATACAAGTCGTAACACAGCTACTCTTCCAGAATCAACTATTCTGGTCTCATCACTTTTCTTGCTTCTCTCCCCAAAACCAACCCATTCTTCTTCACTTTGTGACCGAAGCAAGTCTGCAACGGCCATTTCTTGGTTTAGGCCGGACTTGTACAGATTGATATCTCGAATCTAAAGTACTCCCTTGCAGTACATTGTTTAGGGTTTAAATTCTTTCTCACCCACACACCCGAAATTACCAAAATCAGCAGAAACCATTTTCACCCACAAACAATTGGCGACCACAGTGGGAGATTGATCTTTCGGTTACAATGTCAATTTTCAATCTTCGATCTCATGCTTCAACCCATACATCAAGACGGTAGAAGCAGGCGATCCTCTCAGGGATCGACGACTCAGTTACCAGACGCCCCGATTATCAGTCTTGACGCGACAAGGGATGACTGGGGACTGCCTAGAGCTTAAAAGCGAACGACCCGACCAGGGATCGACAACTAGATTACCAGGTGACTTAGAGACGCATGGGGACTTTCCACAATCGCGGCGGTGCTTCCCACAAAACTAGAACTTGCACCTGACTCATTTTTCGTTAGCAGATCTAAAAAACCGAGTAAGTCTTGCCTAGACAAAATACATGGTTTACTATTTTAAGTTTTCACGGAAATGATAAAACCGATAGCCATGTTATGTTTCATCCCATGTCATCTACCGACACACAACGTTCACGGTTCCATATCTTCCCTGGGATGTTTGTGTCATCTACAATCATAACCAAAAACGTCATCATCCTAAAACAGTTCATCCCGAATAATAATCCAAAACCCTCATAGGTAACACTTGTCTATCAACCCAAAAATCCAGAAAATCAAACCATAAACCAGACGCTTTGTTTGACTTACAAAAAAAAAAGGAAAACCCTAATGCTCGGTTCTTCGTGGAATCAGTCACCTACCCGTACGTACCCACTTTGAACAATAATGATTATCCGTCACTAGACGATGTTACTACGGTGATATTCGAAGAGGAATTGTTTATGATGAATTATTTCTACAATTTTATGAAAGGCATACCTACGGCTAGGGTTTACACCAGTTCAGAAGAACAATATTTCTACAGATTTATGGAAGGCATACCTATGGCTAGGGTTTGCACCAACACAAGAAAAAAAGAAAACAAATTGGAAGAGAAAAGTTGTAGTACAGACCTGGAATATGCTTGGCCACTTTATTGCTACCGCGCCACGCCAAGCCAGCGTCGTGCTAAGCCAACAGTCCGCGTCATGACAAGCCAACAGTCCGCGTCATGACAAGCCTACATTCCGCGCCGTGCCAAGCCAACGTCGTTCCAAGCCAAGCGCCTGCGCCAAGCCAGCGCCCATTCCAAGCCGATCCAGCACTAAAATCTTGCATCTCTCCAGCGCTGACAGCTTGCATCCTTCCAGCGCTAACAATTTGCATCCTTCCAGCGCTAACAAGTTGCATCTTTACTGCAGCTTGCATCCTTCCATTGTTGTTTCTGAACGCCCAGTGGAATGGAATCAGCAATCCAATTTCATAACACGTAAATATCAGGAATGACTTCTCCAAAATCGAGGCAAAGAAAATCAGCAACCTCCCTGAGTTCACAAAGACTCTCTTCCTGCGCAGTATCAAGGCATATTTGCAGCCCTCAACCGCACTGCATCAGGGAAGCAGCCGTTTCCAACCAGAGAAGTCGTTCCCAAACCCCAACCTCTCATGAAAATCACGATTGATAGATGGAACTGGGGACTCCTAACCATTGTTCGCCTGAAGGGTGTCCAGTTTGACAACCTACTGATTAACGCAGCCGCTCCGCTTCGACGCTCAAATTGCCAGGAGTTATTGGTTTTATTATTCATTGCATATCCTATAAAAAACCAATATGTGTGATAGAGTATAACCGCTCACAACTTGTTGTGTTCTTGGTAGAACTATTCACAAAGTCCTGACTTTTGTATTGGTATAACTTTTATTAGTAAAACCAATCTTAAGTAATCACCTGGTAAGATCGGATTGTATGTGGCTTGGGGAAAGGGAACCGATCCTTGTTGGGGAAAGGGAACCGATCCTTGTTGGGGGTAGGGAACCGATCCTAGTGAAAGAAAGGGAATCGAACCAAGGGGTGCAGTGCAATAGGGAGCCGATCCTTGTATGGGGTGCAGCAAGGTTTATAGAAGAAAGGGGAACCGATCTTATGGACGTGCTGAGAATGTTTATTTCTATAATTGTTCAAAGATATTCCTTAAAGGTTAAGGGAAGAGAATCCCAGGATCGAAACACAAGTAAGTTAAGAATATTTTAATTAAGGTTATTAATTTAACTTTGTAGGAAAATTATGGAATTAGTAATGTGCATTTACTAATTAGATTTTCCGAGAGATTTCGATTGTATTTTTGGACAGAGCATTTCCAGGAATTATGAAAACAGAATCTGTGCATTTATGAATATCTAGAGAATATTTTCGGTTTCGGAAATTCCTTGGTGTCCAAACTTCCTTGTCTATAAATACACGAAGTTTGCATTTCTAGCAAACTAATCCTTCGTAATAATATACTTCCTCTTTTGTCTTTGTTACTGGTGTAGCCGCCTATCGGAGAGGAAAGTAATCTAATTAGGTGAAATCTCTTACGGCCGCTCGTTTTAAAGTCTTCTTTGGGATTGAGAAGCTCTAGCACGACCCTTTGGTGGTAAACTAGATAATTGCGGTTTATCTTTGTTTTCGATTGATTTGATTGACTAACGATGGTTGAAATATGATTGCACCTAGTTTGTTTATTCTTGAGAATCTTCTCTTCTGATATAAGATTCACTCAAACTAGTTTAGAGTTTCGACATAGATCTTTAGACTGTTGTTAGTTCTAAAGATGATCTTGTGATAATCCATTGTTAACAAACTCTGTTCTGTGCATGATTGATCACAAGAGATTCAAGTGATTGTGTGCAGGTGTTTATTGAAGATTTAAGAAGATTTGAAGACAAAGAAGATATTGAAGATTTGACTTGGGTTTTATAATCTTTGGTGTGCACAATACTTGTTTGGGAAAAGAGGATCCAAATAATAATCGGTTTATCCTTGTGGTACATTAGATTGATTAATTGAGTAGATCAGCATCAACACGATTTTTCGGATTAAAGGTGTTGATTGGCTTAATCTTAACCGATTACCTTTGGGTGATTGAACATAAGATAGATTTAAACCCGACGAAGGAGTTTATGTTAAGATAAACGGAAGAGCCTTTGTCTGACTCATATCACTTGGTTGAATAGAGTTGATACCAAACAGATTTCTTGTTCCTTTACTGTTTGGAATACGAACCAAAGGGATTGTTCCAAGTACGTGACTTATTCACAAGTCGGAGGCGTGGGAATATAGACAGAAGTAGGTATACTATAGAGTTAGATACTTGGTCTCAACTATACGAAGTTAGGTGTAATTTTGTGTAGCGGCTTAATCCTGAGAGTATTCAATTCTGGACTAGGTCACGGGGTTTTTCTGCATTTGCGGTTTCCTCGTTAACAAAATCTTGATGTGTCATTTACTTTTATTTTCTGCATTATAATTATTTTTATTATAATTAAAATAAATTACATAAACTTTAATTCCTATTTACTTGATAATCAATCCTATTGTGTTTGGTTAAGTCCGAACCTTTATATCAAGTAAACATACTTCGTTGTTGTATTTTCTCGATCTCGTATCCATAGACGATCACACGAAGTGTGAACCGATTAGTTGCATTGTCTCGACTCAGTCCATAGACAATCACTTTCGAAGAAAGGACTTATAAGTAGGAAAAGTTTTAGCTTGAGGTATATTTGGGTACCCTTGCCTTTTCAATTGGTATCAGAGCAGGCAAACATGAAAATATCTAACAATCTGTGTTTGGTGCGATCCAACCTATAAGAATTGAATCCATGTCCGATTCATTTAACGTAATCGCAGGATTTGATTACTTTACAAGTTCGTGGTGGAGATCACGTATGAAGTATGTAATACTTCTATTCCTAAATCTGTTAGGAATAATGCTTATGTATGTCTTGAGTGACTTACAGGTTCCTTTGGTAAACATAGGACTGTATATCATTTGGTTGAGTAACAATGGTACTAAGACCTATGTAACAGGTTGTATCCTGAAAATGAATAAGATTCCTCTTATGATTTGTGTGAACCACGGACATTGTCTTCCTATTAAATCTGGAACCTTATATATATTTTGGTCAGACTACCAAAGTATATATGTGCACATTTTCAGATATAATTCTGGCAATGATTCACTCTCTAGGATGCGACATTGGAAAATATGTATTCCTTCAAGGAATAAGTTTTCAGTTAATAATTCTATTAACAATGGATTGCTTCATGCACCTCACAACTGTTTTAATGAAGAAAGTGATCTTTTGAAACATTATATGGTTTTTGATTCTAATGATATTTCTCACAAATACCATATTTTGTTCAAATTATCCTCTGTATACTCTAGTAAACTTCAAGTAATATTATCACATGGTAATAAAAGAGTACACAGATTATTGGACAAAAAGTTGGAATCAACTCAAGCTAAAGATCCACTCCATAGAAAACCGGTTTTCCAAAAGAAAGACCTAGATACAAAATCAGAATTGTTTTCCCACAAGCCACGATTTCCAATTTTGGATGTTTTTCCTAAAACTAGTTATTTCCGATTTTTGTTGACAAATCTTCCTATAAAAGATAACCTCTTGCTATGTATTCGAACATATTGGGGAAGATTTCTCAATACCGTAACTAGAGTTTCACATATTTTCGCAAGTATGAGAAGAGGGAAGTCAAGAACTAAATCCGACAATAAACAGATCAGAATTGAGGATATAGAGGAAATCAGATTTCCTAACAGTATTGATGACAAGCATGAACTTACAAGATTTGTTGATAGCTCTTGCTTTAAAAAGTATGAAACACTCAAGGGAATGGATTTCATGACTGAAAAGAAGTTTAATCCTGATGTCCGACTCAAGGACTTTGTGAATTTTGTTCAAGAACGAAACTGGGGAAATCTTTTCGTCCTTGAAGAATATTCACCTGATATGGTAAGAGTTTTCTATGCTAATATTCACAATATTGATCACAAAAAACTCAGTTTTGTGACTCTTGTTGGTAGAGAAATCTTTTATGTCAATCGAAAAACTATTTCTAATGTTATTGACTACAGTGAGGAAAGTAATCACATGATTACCGGAGTTGAAATTGATCACGATACCATTTCAACAAGCCCCATTGGAAATAAGTTTGCATGGTAAAATGATAGACTACCAACAAAGGATATACCCCTTTATCTTAGGGTCTTCGGTAAACTTTCTTTAGCAGCCATCTTTGCAAGTACAAGATATAAATCGGTCTGGGATAAGACGTTTGCAGAATTCATCTACTTTATGCTGAAAAAATATACTCAAATAGATCTTTGCGGCATCATTGTCAGAAAATGATCAAGATATCAGATTCTATCTCATCTTCTGGTATCAAAAGGAATCTCGGTTTTCCGTGCATCATTACCATAATCTGCGAATCAGTTGGAGGAGAAGACTTCAAAGATAGATTGAACATTAGTGATGTTAATAATAATATTATTAGTCAAATGATTGGGATACAAACCCAATATGATGGTTTTGGAAGAATTTTACCAAATTCTTACAAGAAGATTCTTCTTACTCAACTTGGAAGCATAGGAAAACAACTTGACTGCTTTCAGAAACAAGTGGTTTTTACTGCTCGAAAAGACATAGAAACTCTTAAAGGAATTTAGAATTTTGAATCAGAGTTTTGGGATCAGGAATCAAAAATCAAAGAAGAGCGACAAAATGCACTTGGTCTTAAGGAATGTTCTTATCAGTAAATAAACGAAGATTAAACCTCTTTAAGAAAAATAAACAGTAGTTTTCGATTTCTTTCAATAAAGTCTATTATGAATAAAAATGTTCTTATCAGTAAATAAACGAAGATTAAACCTCTTTAAGAAAAATAAACAGTAGTTTTCGATTTCTTTCAATAAAGTCTATTATGAATAAAACTATCTTATTATGAATAAAATTATTTGATTTGAGTAATTTTTCTTGTGATAGTTTTTGGTTTACATAGCCTGTGCTTTAATGTTGTTATATTATTGCTATGTATGATTATGAGATATATGTTTTCGGTTTTACTACCTTAATGTTCGATCTCATATATGGTGAACCCTCATGGTTTGGGTGACTTTTTGATTTAGCGGGATTAAGTTCTAGCCCTAGTAGGTAGGCTTTATCAAAGGATTATGAGGGGTTCTAATGGAAACAATATGTGAAAAAGTCACAATATGTTGAATCGGTTTTGGTTTAGCATAAAAGCATATGTGTTTTAACGGTTTTCAACTTTTGCTCGCAATAGTTAAAACCGGTTTTCAACCTTTCTCTGGTAAAGGTTGAGGTGTGTTGTTATTCTTTTGTTTACGCATATGGATGACAACGTGGTGATATTTATATATCAATTCTCCCTTGTAGTTGCAGGAAATCCTACACTACGCCCCTCATATGATTTCATTATTGCTCAACTCATTTTAGATTTACCCTATTAATTTTATTGATCAATCTTTGAATGTTCTTACAAGAAAAGATAAAGGAATCAAGAATGACCTATGCTCTAGACTTTCTCTCTCCTATTTACTTGTTTCTTACTCAAAAAAGATCTCTCCCTTCCTTTACAACTGAACGACTATTTATAGGGAAATACATAGTGGGTGACAGCTAATCTGTCCTTTATTTTCGGATAAGACTTGCGAAATTCTCGCAATCTTACAAATCTTAATCTCGCAAACTCTCTAATTTTCGCAGGACACCCACATCTTTCTCATGATTTTAGCTGACGTCGTTTATTATATCATTTCTGAAATTGTTCTGCGACGCTGTTGTGTTGTGTTGTTGATAATTTCGCTAAGATATTATTGTTGTGATATTCTGATCCTACATGATAAAACAAAATATTTATAAGTATTCGTAACAGATTATTTTTTGCAAGAAAGATAATGAGAGGCAAGTATGGGAATCAATAAACAAGAAGCATTATCTTTCTCATCAGCAAAATACTAAAAGGAAAAGTTGATTCCAAAGTTGGTTGAAAAATGTAACTCGCAAAAGTGATAAAAATAAGACAGTTCAAGAAGCATTATCTTTTCTCTCAATCTTACGGAGAACCGCCCAAGTATGTTATTCTACATATAGGGCATGATGAAATGCGCAACATCGAACGCTCAGCTAGTGGGAGGCCTTTCGAGAATCATATTCATAATGGCTCTGAGAGGAACTCGATTAGAGATCGTGAAACGGTTTACGGATCTTAAAACATGGTCACATGCGTTCCTGAAACCGGGTCAGAAACATGCAGTATCATGACTTTATGATTTTGACCTTTGTTGAAAATCCACCATCAACAGTAGCCATTCTTGGTGTAAATCCGTGCGAAAAATATTGATTCTACCTTCTAAAAACAAAGATTGATTTTGCAATATTATTCTTTATTGGTTTCATATATTGTAAATTGTTATGGGATATGTTGTTTACGTCCGTGAACCTTGACTGTCCCATACTTGTTCAAAAGTTATCTCTATTATGTCGGTATGAAAGTATTGATAAAATATAGAATGAACTTTTGAATACAAAAGTTAAGCCTTTTATGTCATTTTTTATGGAAGAAAGGATAAACTTTTGTTTACAAAGATTAAGTATATTATATGTCATTTTGCAAATAGTGATGAAAAATAGAATGAATCTTTGTTTATTCCGAAGTATTGGTCTTTTCCTGATCCACATATTTGTACATATATTGTGTTTCTCCATAAGTTCTCTTATGTCTAGCATGGCCAATTGAACTGATCATTTTTTATGACTAATTCAATTGAGTTTTTGGATACAAATTCATGTTCTCATATGATTTGGTTATGTCCAAAGTAATCCTTTTTTTCTCGTAAAACTAAGGTCTCTATTGTTGTTCTTTCGGGAATGACATTTTATAGGGGAGAGTTCTTTTTGAACTTGTGCTTAATTGCCAAATATTTGTGGGGAGTGCGGCTGTGGAATATTGTAGGGGTTATCTTGTATTTTTAGAAACTCCTTGATGAATGCATTTAGCTTCGGCTATATGATTGCATCTAAATAAGTTGGTATGTTATTTTCTTTTGGTCATGAAGTATCTCTATGAAAATTTCATGAGGATCCCACTAGTTTTCGTACCTTTGCCAATTTATATTGACAAAAAGGGGGAGAATTAATGTGTAGTTTCATATTACAAATACATATGGTTTACGGATCATTATGTAGGAGAGGGGGTTCATGTCGAGATGAATTATTGACTAAGGGGGAGTGATACATATCACCATAGTATTATTGTCAAAGTTGTGATACAATTGAAATTTGATGTTGTGTAATGATACTATGACACTGTATAACAATGATTGAGAGAATTTGTTTTCTCACTGTTATCACTACGGATCTTCAACAACTATGATGCTGAGTTGAACATGTTTAAAATCATGGAGTACTTGGAAGTGAGGAAGATTTCGAGTCGTGTTGAAGATGCCAAGGAGATAAAGCATTTGGATGAGAAGCTACAAAGTTTTATTTATTTTGTAATCCATATGTATTGATAGTTTTGTCACTAAAATTTACAAAGGGGGAGATTGTTAGAGCACTGCTCGGTCGAACTCGCATGCGTTGCTATCTCAAGCATGTTTGTCAATGTTAGTGAT